>NC_068993.1:33149888-33152388 GCF_001194135.2 Octopus bimaculoides
ATATATACACGCACATATATACATATCCATATATACTTGATAAACACACACATATATGTATATATACATATGTGTGTGTGTATGTGTGTGTATGAATACATTATGTATACATGTATATGCATAAATGCTTACATCTTTTCACTTACGCAAACGTATACATATGTATTTACACGTATACAGTCTAAATACATACATAAACACACATGCAAACAGCAGGAGACCTTGAATTATTAAGTATGATTATATTAAGTATTGTATTTGATACTGTGTATGTGTGTGTGTGTGTATGTGTATGTTTTTCCGCCTTTAAGCTTGAGTGTATATGCACGTTTGTGTGTGTGTGTATATTTGTAGATGCATATGGATGTGTGTGTGTCTGTGTCTGTGTAAGCATGTAGGTATAAGTGTACTGCATCTAGCTTTCTTCAACCTAGTTATTATTGCTGCTAATCGCCGCTTACTGGATCTACTATGGGTGACGTCATCTCGGTTGTTGATTTACAATAGAGTTACTACTGTTCCTAGTGATAATGATGATGATGAAGATGGTGGTGGTGATGGTGGTGATGATGATGATGATGGTGGTGGTGGTGTTGATACGTCTTTCATGTGTTGTTGCTGTTGTTGTGTTGTGTAGCTCTGATCCCACAAATGAAGTCGACCCATGTTCCCCATATTTATGAGGGATAACGATTGCATTCAGTAACTGAACTGTTTACAGTGTCCGAGGTTAAATAAGGGTGTAGAAAGATCGGACGGCTGGAAATGGAAAGGCATGGGTGAAAAGATGGATCCATGTGGTACGCTGTTCAGAACAAAAATTAGGTGTTGGTGTTATCATCAGAAGAGACAGACAAAAGGGGAGATTTTAATGACGTTTGGTGGTACAGAACTCTAAACGGAGTCCTCTCAAAAGAGGACTCCGTTTAGAAACAATGGGGTCGATGATGCTGTGATCAATTCTTTACAACGCAGTTCGTGGGATGGTTGTGATCTGTAAACGGTTTTGAGTAGGAACCGGAAAAAGAAGAATGAACACGCAATGCGCATGTGCACACTGAATTCGTAAAACGGGAGAGAATAATAATAAAACAAACAAACGAGCAAACAAAAAACGCAATGCATATGTCAAAATAAAACGGAAGAGAAGAATAAAAATGCAACGTCAAACAAGTTATATGATGGTCTGCATGTCACCTTTGATACCGCTATCACGCAGCTTTGCTGCAATTTTCTTGTTGAGGTTATGCTTTGATTTTTTTAGTTTTTATCGATCGAGAAGCAGAAACAGAGTTATTCAGATGGCATTCTAGTCGTGTTCTAAGACGTTAACCTTTGTACAGAGGAAGCGGTAAACTCAGGATATCAGCCCTCAAACATAGGTGAATCATCGCAGAATAAAAATAGTTGAAATTGTAATTGATACCTGTGGTAACCTTCCCTATTTATAACATTGGATATCAGAACTGCGTTTTGAGATCTCTTCAGCACTGAACAACACTGGACATCAGAGCTCTGGCAGAAAAATAGTTATTCTTTCGTTATTTGAAACTTTTACGTAAACTTCTATCTGGCATCGCTAAGAATGGAGGGTTGCCGGATAACTGAATTTTTGCGATATCTGATCATTACTTTCTAAATTATAACAGCACCTTACAAAACTCATTAAAATTCTTTCTATATATATTAGTATTATCGTTAATATTCTGAATATAGAAAAAAATGAAAGAAATAGGAAGAAATAAAAATATAATTTAAGTAAAGAAGTTCTATTTACCCAGTCCTATAAATGCTGATAGAATAAATGTGGTAAAATAAAGTACTGTACTTTGAGAAGCAATAATCCATTTTAGATACAATAAAAAATTTTTTTTCATGACAATTATTTAACACAAATTTACTACAATTTTCTTGACTCTCATTAACCGCCCATATTCTTTTGTTTTTCCTCCTGAATACCGGTTGCTTGAGAGTTCGGTTATTTAAGAACCAGATTAGAGGGAGTTTATGTCTGTTGTTTAAAAATAAGATTCCGATTTATGATAATTGATATATGACAATGGTTTTACTTTTACTGTTTCTTCTTGTTTATTTTAGGTTGTCAAATTAAAGATGTGAAAATGTAAATTCGAGCGATTTTATTGTGGAAGTTCAAAATGGAGTGAAAAGTAAGTTAACCTATTTGTGACATCAACCAAGCATTTGGCCAGGGAATTGTCAGAGTATGTAAAACTCAGTATTAGTTCTAAAATATTTGTAGTGGAGATGTGAAACATTAAGATGAGAAAGGTCAAAGATGATCTTCCGCGATTAATAATGACCAGTTGAAGGCCATTGTCGAGGTGAATCTAATTAAAACAACTGAAAAGGTTGTAAAGAATTAAATGCTAACTGTTTCACAGTAGCTTGAGATTTTTACCATACTGGACAATCATAAAAGCTAGACAAATTGTTGCCGTACAAACTGAACGGGGAAAAAGATCGCCGTTACGAAGTCTGC
>NC_068993.1:33156838-33158959 GCF_001194135.2 Octopus bimaculoides
ACACACACACACACACACACACACACACACACACACACACACACACACACACACACACACACACATATATATGAATATATCAATATATTTATCTGTGTGTCTTTGTCTCACCACCGCTTAGCAACCAGTGTTGTTGTGTTTACGTGCCCGTAACGTAGCAGTGCAGAAAAAAAAGGATGATAGAATAAGCACTATGCTTTAAAAATTAGGTTCTGGGATCGATTCGTTCGATTGGTGCCCCAGCATGGATGCACTGAAACAAGTAAAATATAAAAGATGAAAGATAAGCTGGAAGAACATATTTGATAGTGTAGTCGACAGAAGAGAAAAAAGGCGTCACAATCACGTTGGAATATATCTGGAGGAGCGAAATACTAAAGAACTTCAAAGTATCCGTTGGCATTTTCTCATCCACCATTTTCTTTGATATAAAAATTGTGGTAAGAATCACAACAAGCAAGTAAAACAGCAAGTGTTGTACCCGGAAACGGATATGTAACATAAATGAGGCAGAAAGAAAGAAGGAAAAGGAAGAAGAAAAAGAGGAAGACAAAAAGAAAGAACAGATCATAGAATAACATTATGAAAAAAATTCAAACGTAAAAAGAAAAAAAATACCACCATAGCTACCATCACCACCATCGCTACCACCACTACCGCCGTCGCCGCTCACCACTCTGCCACCATTATCTGGAGCATATCCGTTTTAATATTGGTTTCTAAGCTGAAGTGCACCAGTTACTGCCAGAGGTCGCTATAATCTGCAGTTGTCTCCCTTTGTGACCGATGGCCGATGTAATAAGACATTGTTTTTTCCTGTGGCAACATATTTCTGTGGAAAGAGGTCAAGCAATAATATCGACACTAGTACACCACTGGTACATCTTTAATCGACCTTAGAAAGATGAAAGGCAAAGTTGAATTTGGGAGGAGTTAAACAGAATAATATTGACTGTCACGTTCAATATTATCTGCCGCTCTTTATCCATTGTGATATCGGTTTTTTTATGTAGATCTCAATTCTTTGTTTTGCGAACAGATAAAAAGCCTCCAACATATGCACCACACTATTCATAAACAAGTTGAATATAGAAGGTCGCAAGCAAATACCACTAGGTATTTCGTCAAACGTTTCCTCCAATCCACCACCATATTGAATGATAATGTTACAACGAAACAGAAAAAAAGAAAACTAATAAAAAAATGAATAAAATAGAATTAAGAAAATAAACATCACCAGAACGCTCCCCCACACCACACTAATTAATCCATTAACACAGTATCACAGCATTTCGACATAACTCTTAAAAGAGCAAATTCATGGTACTACTACTACTACTACTACTACTACTACTACTACTACTACTACTACTACTACTTCTACTACTAAATAATAAGAATGGTGGTGGTGGTAGTAATGGAGATTGAAGTTGTGTTTGTGGTAATAGTTGTGCGTGTGGTGGTACGAAATTGGGAAGGTATAAAACCAAACGGTTTTCATGTCCCAATGCACGCTCCCCACATACATACATACATACATACATACATGCATGTATGCATGCATGCATACATGCATACAACATACGCGCGCCTACGCATGTTAAGTGACAGGCATGGTTTTATGGTATTGTGGTTCAGAAATTCGCACCGCTACCAGATGATTTTGGGATCGATCCCTCTGAGCAGCACATTGGGAAAACATTTTCTTCTTCTTCTTCTTCTGCTGCTGCTGCTGCAACCACCACTACTACTACTACTACTACTACTACTTCTTCTACTACTACTACTACTACTACTACTACTACTACTACTACTCATATATATATATATATATATATTAGACAAAAAGAGATAACAAAGCCAAGGCTGTGAGGAGTTTTCAGGACATTTATAAGGAAAGAGGAATTGATGTAGACTTCTTTCCTTATAAATATCCTGATAACTCCTCACAGCCTTGACTTTGTTATCTCTTTTTGTCTAATATATATATATATATATGCATGCTAATACAAGACCCACACTCCTCACTCGTATCACTATCGAACCAAGAGTTAAACTATGGTCTGTCCATAGCACTTACTCAGCGTTACCAGTCACTTTTTGGGTCTTCTGGACACCAAT
>NC_068993.1:33160528-33161739 GCF_001194135.2 Octopus bimaculoides
ATATACATATATATATATATATATACATATATATATATATATATATATGTATGTATATACATATGTGTGTATGTATGGATGTACGCGTGCGCACACATATGCATTTGTTTGTGTTGTGTGTGTGTGTGTGTGCGTGCATGCGTGTGTATATGTGTGTGTGCGTGCGTGCATGCGTGTGTATATGTGTGTGTGCGTGCGTGCGTGTGTGTGTGTATATATGTATGTGTGTGTGTGTGTGTAATTTGATTTAGAATGCCTCGTATTCAATATTCAGAAACCTGAAGTCTTATTGATGATAAATTATGTATGCTTTTATGTATGTATATATAAATGTATGTGTGTGTGTGTAAGTATGTGTGTTTGTATGTGCCTGTGTGTGTTTGTATGTGCATAGGTATGTGTGTATGAATATGTGCATCTGTAAACTTCAATGGAGGTTAATCAACTCTGAAATGCTAAGCGTTGAAGAAATCTCTCTGTTCTCATTTACTGAAGCAGACGACTGACTAAAACAGTTGCTGAAGCAATTAAGTCACTTTCACACGGACACATTACAAAACATTTATCATAATGAGACCAGCTAAAGCGTCATTAACCAACCTCTTTTTACTTTCAGTCTTTAAACACACACACGCACACACACACACACACACACACACGCACACACACACGCACGCACGCGCGCGCACACAGGTCTACACTATACATCTATCCATTCAAACACATATTTAGACGCACACATAAATGCATACATATTAGGAATTAAAACAACAGCCAAATTAAAGAATAAACGATCTGATATTGTTGTCTGACAGCACAAAATTAAAACACGTTCAGTTTTCGAAGTCAGCCGTCCTTTTGCTTGCAATGAAACAATAAAAGTACAGGGAAAAGAAGACATCAGTGGACCATTGGTATGGAGTCTGCAAATCCAGTCAGCCACATATATTTTCAGCCATTATAATTAAAGCAACATGATATGTAAGCACTCTTCCTGGATTAAAGTTTACTTGAATTTGGGTTCTTTAGAAAAAGAATGTCGGTGATTACAATATTTGACACAATAAATGAATCTGTTATTTAAAGGATGAACGGTTGCAAAAAATGCTGACAAAAAGAACACAGTCATCTTTTCTTTAAAGCTCTTTTCTTTTTGTGCTTGCCATCAAGTAGTTGGCCGTTCCGAAGCTTTAAATCTCCTACCAGAAAGA
>NC_068993.1:33161919-33164030 GCF_001194135.2 Octopus bimaculoides
CTTAATGTGTATTTTTTCATTCATTTAATAATTGAACGCCACGCAGCCTTTGTCAACAGTAAGAATTTACATTTATCTATAATTTCTGCGACTCTACATTCTGTTCCCGGCCTATTTTCTTTTCTTTCTCTCTATCTCTCTATCACCTCCTATATTTCTTTTTCTCCTCCTTCTTTGCTGTCCCGTCTGTCTTTCTTTCACTCTCTACTATCTTTGTTTCCTTCTCCCTTCTCCTCACTTCCTTTTGATCTTTCCATCATTCTCTCTCTTGTCCCCCTTCCCCTCTACCTGTTGCTCACACGTGACTACAGGCTATTTTCTTGTCCCCCTGTCGTTTCTGGATTGGACGGCCAGCTAGCCGGATGTCATATCTCTCGCCTCTCGATATTTTTTCTTCTCTACTATTTCTTCTATATCCTTTTAAAACGGCCCTTAATGTCTATCTTCGTCGATTGTTTACTTCCATACGTCCACTCTGGTATCGTTTGTTCGTTCGAAGCCCTAACTATCCACACATTTTATATTTAAAAAATTTCTGGATGCTGCTGTCTTATGAAGTTTTCTTGTCTTGTCGTTAAAAGTACGAAACAGGGAGTAATATCACAGTCGACAACTGAGGAGGGGTTAGACTTCTTTTTTTGTATTTTGTCCCGTACTTATCTCTCGTTGTGTTTATATATATATATATATATATATATATATGAGAAAAGAAGAGCGAAAATGCTACTTTTTAAAAATTAAGTGCATTTATTTTTCGTTATATAAATACATAAAAAATATTTTTGTTTTACATGTTTCAGTTGTTTATAAACCTTATCAAAAATATATACTTAAATGAAATACGTAGAGAAAAAAGATTATTAATAAAATAAACATTCATAATGTACTTTTCTTTTTCCCGTAAGAGCACGCAGTAATTTCCATTAATTTTTGTAGCATTGCTAGTAGTAATTTCAGCTGTTGTCTGTGATGGCAAATTAAGTGGTGTGGTCAAAATTATTTTCAAAAGGAGTGGCCGTAGTAGTCAAATAAGTAGCATCTTGTTTTCCTTATCACTCTTTAAATCATAAGAACGTTTTGCAGACTTTCATAGTTCCAGAATCTAGTGATCATTTGTAGTGTTTGAATTAAGGCTTTATTTTCTCTCCCCAAGAACCCAAGTTCAGCCATACTTTCCTCCTGTTGCTCCAATAAAAATCGGCACGAAGCTGAAAGTGTATCTCCTTTTCTTGCATATTTCTAACCTTATTGGTGCTCAGAGAGCTGCTGATTTCCACAACAGAGCATATGTTTTCCTTGTGACCTTACACAACAATATCTGGCTGGGTATTTCTTTAATTTGGTGGTTGTTTTAGTTTTTTTAGCTCTGCCAATATTCTTTTGATCCAACGGTTTGTGGGTGTTTTTGTTTTTTGTTATCCTGTTCCTGGCTGCTCTGGCCAGCACGTCATACCTCCTGAGAAGGTAATATCTGAAAGACATTCTCTCGCAGTTGATAATAATGTAGTTGATGTCTTAAGTCTTGGTTTTGCACAACCTACATCAGTTGTCTGTCAATGTTTCCTGCCTTTTGTATTGTGGGTACTTGGTGGGGATTTCTTATTCTTGAATTACATGGAGCTAGCCTTCGAATTGGATGTCATGAATTTGTCGGTACGCCATGCCAAGCTTTTGATATGATCACTTCCTTCTATGGTTCAAGTACCTTCAAGCTAAGTACCCATGCACTATCTTCGACATTTTTGGTCTTTTGGTAAATAAATTTTACCAGTGCTTCTTGGGGAGAGGTCTCTATCAGCTCTTATTCCATGCCTCTCCTCGAGTTCATTAACTCTTCTAATTATGTTGTTGATTTCATGGTCACAAACTTCGGCAAAATAGTTTCTGCTCTCTTTTTCTCTGTTGCAGATGTTGATTCAGCGTCACAATACGTGCTTCATATGACATCAATATTGATCTGAGACCACGACCACCATCCTTGCGTGGGAAGTCTACATCTCCATTGATCTATCTCATTGATTTCTTTTAGTTACCAGTTCAGAAGGCCAAACGTAGGCGTGAGGACAGGCACTGCAAAAGTGTCGTATATATATATATATATATATATATAT
>NC_068993.1:33166003-33168114 GCF_001194135.2 Octopus bimaculoides
GTACGCACAGATTTGACTTCGCCATGTCAACAAACTTCAAAATTCGTAAAAGTTTATCGATTTTTACAGGTATACGCGGGTACCTCTGAGAGAGAAAGTTCATTAAAATGCACATAGGGTCATTCCGAATCTTCTCCTAAAATTGAAGCGACATGCGTGCTAATTTGTGGACGTGCATAAACCACATTCACGTATACACACACACAAACATCCTCTGTTTTATAGATATTGATATATATATATATATGTTTGTTGTCAGCTGAGAGTTCTCATGACCATATTCTCTTTACTCTCCAGGGGTATTCATTCCTGGTTCTCTCCTTATGTAATTCTAAAGGCTAGCCTTTTCACATTCTGTGTCACGCTGAATCTCCCTGAGAACTGCGATAAGGGTATGCGTGTTTGTGGAATGCTCAGCGACTGGCACGTTAATTTCACGTGCAGGCTGTCCCATTGATCGCAACAACTGAAGCCCTCGTGGTCGTAACCGACGGAGTGCCAGTTATATGTATATATATATATATATATATATATATATATATATATATATATATATATATATATATATACACATACATACTGTTATATCCCGCATTATGACACAAGTTGGCAATGACACAAGGAACAGATGATGAAATTTTGGTAGTGATCCGGAAATTTTTATGGACTCTTGAAGGATTTTTCATTTGTTATATCTACTTTACATGAAGTATTACAATGTTACGTTCTTTGATTATCTCCCTTGAAAACACGTTCATCGTTTCCACGTAACCTATTGTGGCGTTGCTGATTCCAAAGTCTATTTTCGTTTCTCTATTAGTAATTTTACTCGCGTATCTATCTGCTTGGCGGTCTGCGGAGGATGACAGGACAAGCCTTGACTATTGGGATCAACTTAAAAAGTTCATACTTTGCTCCCTCCACCGCCGCTGTGAGCACTATATCTTCTGTATGATGTGGAAAATATTCCATCAACATTGCCGGTCTTTAAAATTCTCCCCCGTGCCATCCATCCACTACAGAAATGTTCGTGTCGTATCACAACACTATGACAGAACTATTTCACCTCAATTGGCCCTGCTCTCTTCAACATCATGCCAGATACACATAAAGGAGGAAAGTGACTTCACGGCATTCAAGCGATCCCTAGATGATTACCCCCAAGAAATACCAGATAAACCACCCACACCCAGATATGACTCAACAATAACCCTCTGCTTGAATGGGCTACGGTTCCCCAGAGCTGACTGTGTATCTCTTCCAGGTGGTGCTATTAAATTAGACATGGCCTGAGTCAACTTCGGCCGAAACTTATCTAAGTAATTTAATCTATGCTGTAACCTATTAATTAAAGCATTGCAACGTGGGTAGAGGCTGATATCTTAACATTTCTGATGGTCTTGAGTATAAAAAAATTATTAAAGATTTATATAGAACTACATTCACAGTATGTCTTTAAGCTATTGTGTTTAGACCTGGTTTCAATCCTCAAACTGTTCCGTTTTGTAAATGCAATTTTCTTTTTATAAAGAACTCCGAAATTAGGAAAATCAAAGATCTGCAACAATCTCGGTCCTATGAGTATCGGATAATGGATTTTCAACAGTGTAAAGAAACTGATTGTGGTGACCGTAGTTTTGACGGTGATTATGGTGAAAGCAGAGACAGTGTTGATGATGACGATGGTCGAGATAAGTATGAGAGGAGGATAGAATAGTATCGGTGGTTGTAATGGCGACAGGAGCGGTGTGATGTGAGGTGGAAATGAGCTTCTTGGCGGAGGTCTGCGCTCTCCGGGTACTTTTCTAGTTTAAAGCAAGTTGACGTCGATTCTTCTTTTAATGTCTCTTTATAGTTCCGTGTTCATTGTATTTTGTTATTTTTACGTGGAAAAGTAAAAAGAAAAAAAAAGAAAAAAAAGACACAAAGAGAGCTAGACGAAATAACAAGCCGTCGCCGACAACAACAAAATCTAGAACAAGGACAATGGAGAAGACGACGACGACGACGACAGCAACAGGAGCAACCATAACAACAACAATGGTGACATCGAGAGCAGAGCGGCAGCAGTACAGTGGTGGCGGCACCACCACCACCACTACCCCCCCCCC
>NC_068993.1:33168227-33168458 GCF_001194135.2 Octopus bimaculoides
CCCCCCCCCACCAACAACAACTACAACAAGCTAATAAAATATAAGAAGAAATAAAAGTTTTTATGTAAATATTTTCTTATTGCGTGAGATTGAATGAATCAAATTGATCTTTACTAGGAATTATAACAGTTTTCCAAGAAATTCTTTACCCTCTATGTGTGTGTGTGTGTGTGCCACCCTCTCTCTCTCTCTCTCTCTCTCTCTCTCTCTCTCTCTCTCTCTCTCTCTCTC
>NC_068993.1:33170021-33172469 GCF_001194135.2 Octopus bimaculoides
AGTGAATGTGTGCTCTTCTTTGCTGTCATATCTCACGGATGAACCTTTTTTGGGCCAAATACTGACTAGTGACAAGAAATAGATTCTCTATAAAAATGTCAAGCGCCGAAGACAGTGTGTTGGAAAGGAGAAACACCGGCACCCCAAGTTAAAGAAGGTCTTCACCCACGTAAAGTGTTGCTATCTGTTTGTTGGGATATGAAAGGTTTAGTCCACTTTGAATTTTTAAACCGAAATGAAACGATAACAAAGGAGATCTACTGCGAGCAGCTTGAGCATCATAAGTCAGTGGTAGAAGAAAAACGACCATCTTTGGTTTCAAGATGAAAGGTGTTCTTCCATCAGGATAGTGCACAGCCACATACTTTTTTTTTAATATAATTAATTTCATTTTTCTAGTTATGTATATATCTTCTCCCAAACATACATTTCATTAATCTACATAGAGTCACCACTGATTAATTTTTTATTTTATCATTCCAAACTTGTCATCACAGATTTAAACTCATATTCATTTATGAATATGAGTTCAAAGTCCATTACTTACATTATACTCCCCTCTCATTTCTTATAATTTTAGAGGGTTTTAAATACCTAGGGTCATATTTGGTGAGGCCAGAAAGTGGTTTTATTTTCTTATTCTGAAGTCAATAGCTTGGACAAAATACAACAATCTGGCCAAGACTTGGACAAGTGATTTAAGCGAATATTTTTAAATCAGTATCTTTCGTAGTTTCAATGAGTCACGTTTGTTGTGTGACTCAGGGATTCCGCCATGACTTACTTGGGTGGCAGACTTAATCCATCACCCGGTTTGGAACCAAAATTACACCTGGTACTTTGGAGGCTTTATCAGAGTCCACTCTGCTGCAAGCATTTGAGGCCAGATATCCGATATAAGGATGCCTTTCTCCCGCCTGGTATTGGAGGCCTTGTAAAGGGCCATGGGCACTGTATCCTTTTGGAGTAAAAGATAGAAAAAAAAAACTGCAACAAAGTTGCTTTATAGTGGTGTCAGACGTGGCATGATGACCATCATATAACTTGTTTGACGTTGCGTTTCTATTCTTCTCTTCTGTTTTACGAATTCAGTGCGCATGTGCACACTGCGTGCTCATTCTCCTTTTCCTGGTTCCTACTCATTCTCCTTTTCCTGGTTCGAACGCAGTTGTGATATAAAAAAACAAAACAAAACAAACAAAGCAACTTCTTACAAGGGTCCAGAAACGTTTCTATAACTGTTACATTCGATTTACAAGTAGCGTAAAGCATCTTTGGCGGAAAGTACATCCAGCACTAAAATTTCTTGGGCTTTAGCACAAACAGTGAAGCAACGAAGAGGACAATTTGCTGGTCACTGCTTCAGAATAAAAGCTGAGTGTCATCAATAGTCCTTTGATGAATTTAGTCAACTGGTAGCAAATGTTGCAGGCTATCCTATGCACACGTGAGATTTCAGGTATGCGTTACAAGATCTTGTAGTGGTAGTACCTGGGAAGGAATTGCGAGTAGACTCGCCAAATGATGATGATGATGATGACGATGACGACGACGACGACGACGACGATGATGATGATGATGATATCGTTTAGACCATCTACTACGGATTAATCAGAAATTATTATCACATTCAACCTCTACATTTTAGTTTTCCTCCCACATACTTCTTCAGTTTGTTCCTCTTTCTTCTCCAAGAGACTGCAACTGTCATGCCCGGAATATTTACTTCCCACCCTTTAATATTTGTTGATCTCAAATTTCATGAAATGTGACTAGTGAATTCACATTTTATTTACCTACAATACTAGTGTTAACATTCTACTACTAACATTCATAATTTACAAAACTCCAAATATATACCTCCCTCTACCCAATAATTGTTTACTAACATACTCCATAATCCACCAGAAAAATACCCACAATTCTAGTACTCCAAAAGGCACTTATATGTTACCACCCGTCCTTACAATTACGATACCCAGACTATAGCTTAGACGTATGTGGTAAAAAGCTTGCTTCCGAGCCACATGATTCCGGATTCAGTCCCATTGCCAGGCAGCTTGGGCAAGTGTCTTCTACTATAACACACACACACACACACACACACACACACACACACACACACATATATATATATATGTATATATGCATGTATGCATGTATGTATGTATGTATGTAAAACAGAATGCGGATGACAAAGGAATAAACGTTCAACATACGAACTTTATTAGGTTATAGTTGTTTCTGCTATAGGATGAAGTAGACTCAAAGTTGAGTACATGATTAACACCTTATAACCT
Organism: Octopus bimaculoides; assembly: GCF_001194135.2. Classification (NCBI taxonomy): domain Eukaryota; kingdom Metazoa; phylum Mollusca; class Cephalopoda; order Octopoda; family Octopodidae; genus Octopus; species Octopus bimaculoides. The sequence continues at coordinate 33,172,322 of NC_068993.1, forward strand.
TATCAGAGCCTCGAATATGAAGTGCAATTTATTTGGAAATACACACATACACACACATACATACATACACACACACACACACAAACACTCACACGCATATATATACACACATATATACATACATACACCCATATTAGTATATATATAT
>NC_068993.1:33173612-33174544 GCF_001194135.2 Octopus bimaculoides
CCCAACCATCGCTTGACAACCGATGCTGGTGTGTTTACGTCTCCGTAATCTAGCGCTTCGGCAAAACAAAACCGATACAATAAATACTAGGCTTACAAAGAATAAGTCCTGGGGTCGATTTGTTCCACTAAAGGTGGTGCTCCAGCATGGCCGCAGTCAAATGACTGAATCAAGTGAAAGAATAAAAGAATATATATATATATATATATTTATATATCCAGTGATCACGTGACCGACCAGACCATCAGATGTTGTTACACATCGCTGGTCATAATGCGCTTTGCATTGTTTTGGCCTTCAAATGACGCCACTGCGATGGCTAGGCGAGCAGGCGATCCATACCTCCTGTTTGAAGGGGGACTGGAGCAATGTGAAATGAGGTGTTTTGCTCAAGAACACGACGCGCTGCCCAGTTAGGAAATCGAACTCACGATCGCTAGAGTGCAGGAGCCTAACCACTAGGCGACGCGCCTTCAGCCCCCTCAACACACGAATATACAAATTTGTGTGTATATGTTTGGGTGTAAATATATAATATCTATCTATCTATCTATCTATCTATCTATCTATCTATCTATCTATCTATCTATCTATCTATCTATCTGTCTGTCTAAAATCTCTCACCATCTCCTTATATGTAATGATGTGTTCAATACATATAAATTTTTTCCCTCAGTTTCTAATTATGGAATTATGTTCAAATAAGTTCAGATTTTGTCCGTTTTTCCTAATTAGGTTTCCAGTAATTATCTTGAAAATAAAAACAATAGTAACTGCTCCGGACTATATAATATTGTCTTCTCACGCCAACGAAGCTTTCTTTCTTTCTTTCTTTCTTTCTTTCTTTCTTTCTTTCATTCTTTCTTTCTTTCTTTCTTTCTTTCTTTCTTTCTTTCTTTCTTTCTCTCTCTCTCTCTCTCTCTCTCTCCCTC
>NC_068993.1:33174696-33175762 GCF_001194135.2 Octopus bimaculoides
TCTCTCTCTCTCTCTCTCTCTCTCTCTCTCTCTCTCTCTCTCTCTCTCTCTTTCTCTCTCTCACACACACACGCACACAGATCATGATAACTTTTTTTATGATTTTTTTAAACAAATTGCAAAGACATAACTTTGGCCTTTTGGTCAGGGATCGGCATCTTTCTGCAATGATAAATAAATAAATAAATAAATAAATAAATAAAAGCCTGCGACATTGTAACTGGTATTGAGTTCTATACACTGAAGTTTGTTGCATATTTATCTTGCAAACACTCACATTCATACATATATACCATGCACACACATACATACATACAAGCACACATATACAGAAATACTCCTGCATATTTACGTGTGTGCGTGTGTTATGTGTGTGTGTGTGTGTGTGTGTGTGTGTGAATTCATTAGTAAAAAATATAAATATGGTCCATTTTGAATATTTATATTATTACAATTAGTCTTTCTCTCGCCGTGAAACACATATACTCATACACACACAGACTCACTCGCACAAACACACACATTCACATATATGCACATATACACACAAACTCACAAATATTCGAAGCATGTATGTGTTTGTGGGAATGTATGTGTGTGTGTGTGTCTGTGAGCGTAAATGTATGTATGGATGTGTGTAAATTAAATTATACGTGTTTGAATGCGTGTGTGCATGTGTGTATAAATGTATATTTGTGTGCGTGTGTGAATGTATGTGTGAATGTGTATGTATGTGTGTGTGAATACATTGTAGCTATTTAATTGTGTGTGTTTGTGTGGGTGTCTCAATAAACACTATGCAACTCGTTTTTCAAGTGAGGCGCTTTTAATGTCACATGTCTTGGAATGTGATTTAGAGACAGTGGAACCAACACATTGAACTCTCTCCCTCTCTCTCTCTAACTCTCTCCCACTCACATACATGTACACATACACACTGAAGCACATATACGCATATGCACATATAAGCATGCATGCACACACACTAGTATTTATATATACATAAATGTGTCTGTGGGTATATATACATATATATCATTTGTATTTTATATATATATATATATAT
>NC_068993.1:33176031-33177069 GCF_001194135.2 Octopus bimaculoides
ATATATATGTATATACAGGGGTTGGACAAAATAACGGAAACATCTTAAAATTTCAAACAAATTTATCTTAATATGGGGCGTAGTGATGATGGTGGAGGATATAAATTCCTTACTTGTTTTCCTAAGATGCACCATAAATGTTCAATAATATTGAGATCTGGGGATTGTGGTAGCCAGATAAGATATTCAACTTCACTAACTGTGTGAATTGGTGCCTTGTCATCCTGAAAGATTGCGTTTCCCTCTGGAAACAGTTCCGCAACCGTAGGATGAATTTGATCAGATAAAATGCTTAAATAGTCTTGACTATTAATTCTATCCAGAATTCGGCGGATTTTCAAGATATAGCACCCCAGATCATCCCAGATCTTCCTCCATGTTTAACAGTTGGAAGAAAGCAGTCTGGGTGAAATGCTTCTTTCGGCTGTCTCCACACGTATACTCGGCTGGAGAAAATAGCATTCTTCCACAACTCTAGGGACCAATTCTGTAGGTTTTTACTCTACTCTAAACGCTTTGCAACATTTGTTTTCGAAAGTAGTGGTTTTCAGATTGCAGCCCTCCCGTGAAATCCGGCTATGTGCAACTCCCGGAAACTGGGTTCTCAAGGTGGTCATTAAGCTTTGCAGTAATTTTGGGAGCTGTACTTTTGTGATCCTTTCTAACAATTCGCGTACGAGTCCGGTGGTCCCTATCTGAAAGTTTTGGTTTTCTTCCGGAGTTTTGTTTCAACGAGGAGGTTTTTCCCTCTTTCTCAAAGGCTGTCATTACTTTCGAGACAGTACTTCTTGATACACCAAACATTACGGCTGTTTTCGTTACGCTAGCACCTGCCATACGAGCACCAACAATTCGACCTCTTTGAAAGTCTGATAGATCTGTCATTTTAATGAATTTTAATTACCTTTTTCTGATGATATCCAAAAACAAACAGCAATTTTAGCTAAGCATATTAAGCAACACTAATAATAAATCAAAAGACATAAAATGAATAAGCTTTTGATGGTTTTATAGATATTTCAAAATTATGATACTATG
>NC_068993.1:33182564-33184295 GCF_001194135.2 Octopus bimaculoides
GAACCACATGGTTCCGTGTTTAGTTCCACTGCGTTACATCATGGGCAAGTGACTTCTACTGTCGCATCCCTGTGCTGACTAAAGCCTTGCGAGCGGATTTGGTGGACATCGTTTATATACACACACACACAGACACACACACACACAGACACACACACACACAGACACACACACACAGACACACACACACACACACTCTCACACACAAACACATACACATACATAAACACACACACACGTACACGCACACACTCACAACTGCACAAACACACTCATACACACACTACACATTACATCTATGTGTCTGTATCTTCGCGTTTGTGCTTGTTCCGCACTACAGCATGAAAACCGGTATCGGGTTATTTAGATCCTCATAACTTAGCAGTGCGGCAAAAGATATCCATAGAATAAGTACCAGGCTTATAACAAATAAGTATTGGGGTCAATTGTTCGGCGAAACCCTTCCAGACAGTGCACAAGCAGCCCTGTAAGATGTAAAATTTTAAACAATGAAGTATTCAAGACACACACATACGTACACACGCACGCACGCACGCACGCACATACACACAGACACACACACACACACATACACACACACACACACACACACACACACACACACACACACACACACACACACACACACACATACATACACACACAACCTTGGCTTTTTATATTTGTATCATGTAAACCTTATATTCTTATATCTCAGCTCCATTTTCCATCCATTTTCCCAGTTGTAATCCTTTACATACTTTCTTCGCTTTCTGTTTCTCCAAATAGTTTTTGCTTTACTTTTGCAATACTTTCCTCATAAACGCCACTGTTCACCTAGTTATACCGCATCTCTCCACACATTATTAAACTACTGTATCGTATACCTTAATATTGTACAATAGTAGCTGAAGAAATGCATATATTAATATTGATTTCTAATTTTGGCACGAGGCCAGTAATTTGGAGGGAAGGGATAAGTCGACCCCAATGTTCAACTGGTATTTATTTTATTGACCCCGAAAGGACGAAAGGCAAAGTCGGCCTTGTCGGAATTTGAAATCAGACGTAAAGACACACGAAATGCCGCTAAGAATTTTGCCCATAGTATTAACAACTCTGGCAGCTCGCCGTCTTGGTTCATATACCAATATTAAATTCTAAAATTAAGGCGGCGTACTAGTGCTACCCTGCCGGGCAAAGTGCTTAGCCGCATTTCGTCCGTCTTTACGTTCTGGGTTCAATTTCGCCGATGTCGACTTTGTCATCCTTTCAGAGTCGATGAAAGAAGTACCAGTTGTGCACTGGGGTCGACATAATTAACTTACCCCCTTCTCCGAATTTTCTGGCCTTGTGCCAAAATTTGAAACCAATACTAAATTCTAGAATTCTTACATTCACCTCCGCCAATTTCTCTCTACACTTAGCACATTATAATTGGATTTAGGAACGTTGCTGCTCAAGATGAAAGAAAAGAGTAATGACGAAACCTGATTAATGTTTAATCAGAAAAAATGAAACCGAAATTCAGAAACTGTTGTGTATTGGATGTGCCAACAGGAACACACACGCGCATACAAATATGTATGTATATTTATACACACCCTCATATGTATGTATGTATGTATGTATGTATGTATGTATGTATGTATGTATGTATGTTGTATGCATACACACACACAAACACACATTCATATATATATATATATATATATATATATATATATATAT
>NC_068993.1:33185137-33187191 GCF_001194135.2 Octopus bimaculoides
ATTAAGATTAGTAAAATAGTTTTCTTCTATTTCAACTTTCTCTTCTCTCTCAATTTCTCTTTATATCTAAACTTCTATTTCCCTCTTATCACTCTCTGTCTTTCAACCATTCTCTCATTCTCTCTCCCCATTCCCAAACTCTAACCATACTCTCTCTTCCTATTCCCTAAACTCCTCCTAAAACTTTCTTTCTTTCTTTCTTTCTTTCCTTCTTTCTTTCTTTCTTTCTTTCCTTCTTTCTTTCTTTCTTTCTTTCTCCTCGCACAGTCTCTTAACTCATTAAATGCCTCTCTCTCCGTTTTCACCTTCATCCCTCTTTCTCTCTCCCTAAAACTGTCTTCATTTCTGTATAAACACACACACACACACACGCACTCTTTCCCTTCACACACTAAATCTCTCTCTCTCCCCCTCACTCTTTCAGTCTTTCTCTTCTCTATCTAATCTATCTATCTCTCTTCTTCTATTTCTGTCTCTCCCCTCTTCACCTTTTTCCCTTTCTGAATCTGTCTACCTTTCTATATAAACATACACACTCTTTCCACGCAATAAGTCTTCCCTTTCTCTAACACTATCTATCTCAACATATACTCACACTCTCTCTCTCTCTCTCTCTCTCTCTCTCTCTCTCTCTCTCTCTCTCTCTCTCTCTCTCTCCCCACACACTCCCATTCTCTTTCGGCACACCAAAGATATTCTTTGAGCTAAATATATACATTTGACATAAACTCACTTCCTGTCTTTCATAGTTTCTCTGCGATTTTCGTCTATTTTCGGTACAACAGACATGTCGTGGTTTCGTTTACTTTCTCCTCTTTGTCTTCCATCAATTCCAAAAGTTGTATTTCAAGTTTTCGTCCACGAAACGAAGGAATTTTCGTACACACATACAATGATGGGCGCGTGCATCTATATACATATGTATGTGTATGCATACATACATGCTTATATGCATGTATGTATGTATGTATGTATGTATGTATGTATGTATGTATGTATGTATGTTTGTAGGTGTATGAATGTGTGTGTACATATATACACACTCATTCACTCACTCACTCACTCACTCACTCACTCACACACACACACACACACTATACATATTGTCAATGTTCTCGCTTTATTCTTAAAATACCTTTTAAATAAACAACAGCCAAAAACGTATTATAAGGTGCAGGTGTGACTGTGCGGTAAGAAGCTTGCTTCCCAACCACATGGTTTCGAGTTCAGTCCCACAGCGTAGTACCTAGGATAAGTATCATCAGCTTACCCAAGGTGCCACGAGCTGACCAAAGCTTTGTGAGCGGATTTGGCAGGCGGAAACAAAAAGAAGTGTTTGTGTCTTTTCTATGTTTGCCCCCCACTACCGCTTGACAACCAGTGTTGTTTTGTTTATGTCCATCTAACATAGCTGTTCGGCAAAAGAGAACGGTAGAATAAGTACTCCGCTTTAAAAAAAAAAAAGCTCTGAGGATCGAGTTCCTTCCTGAAGGATACAGACTCATAAAATCAGTTCCCGGCTTCTGTTGGGGTATATATTCCTGCCGGGACGGGACACCGGTCCGTTGCAGGATGACTTATTTTTGCCAGCTGAGTGGACTGGAGAAATGGGAAATGAAGTGTCTTGCTCAAGACAACAACGTGTCGCACGGTCCAAGAATCGAAATCACAATCTTATAATCATGAGTCTAATACTCAGCAGCATTTCTTCCAATTCTACGTTCCAAGTTCAAGTTCTGTCTAGGTCGACTTTGTCTTTCGTCCTCTCGGAGTCGATGAAATAAGTAGCAATCAAACAGTGGGGGTCGATGTAATCGACTACCTCACTTGCCCAGAATTTCAGTCATTTGACAGTGGCCATGCTGGAGCACCACCTTTAGTCGAGCAAATCGACCCCAGGATTCATTCTTTGTAAGCCTAGTACTTATTCTATTGGTCTCTTTTGCCGAACCGCTAACTTATGGAGACGTAAACACACCAGCATCGGTTGTCAAGCGATGTTGGGGGGACAAACACAGACACACAAATATATACACACACATACATATATATAT
>NC_068993.1:33192640-33193473 GCF_001194135.2 Octopus bimaculoides
CTTTCTCTCTCTCTCTAACGCGCGCACGCACACACACACACACACACACACACACACACACACATACACACACACACACACACACACACAGAAAATGCATTGATTCACACTTATATCAGTTACAGGAAAACAAAAGAAACCACCAGTGTCCACATTGTGATTTCTCAGCTAGATCACGTGTCGGTTTCATAAGTCATGCTCATGTTCATATCCATATTACTTTTGAAAGGCTGAGGACTACTCACACAAGGAGTCACTAGGTGAAGAGGATGAATTGTAAACATTGGTGAATCGTAGTAATAGTAATGTGAGAGTGTCGTTCATTGTCTATTTGCTTGGATTTATTTTCTGTCTCCTCACTGAACACTCATACGTCGTCTTCGATGGGAGAGTCAGATGCATAGGTTGCACTGATTAACACTTATATCAATATAAACATACATATATTGGGATGTAACTATTGAGTGGAATGTAATGGAGTGCAGTTAGGTAAAAGAACTCAATACATGTATATGTAGATTAAAATATATTTATTTCTGTATTTATACACGTTCGTTCTTTTGCAAATATCTCTCGAGTCGTGAGAATATCGCAAATGGTGTTTTTTATTGTGCTTCATTATGTGTTTTAGGTGAGTATATGTGTGAGTGTGTGTGTGAGTTCACTCATTCCCATAAAACTTTTTATAGTTTCCTTCTAATGCCCTATTTTATTTAGCTTTCTTTTGATGAAGATTGCTTCTCTGTGTTTTGAATGGCAAACTAATACATTTATTAAAAACTTGTACTTCCTGTTATATAATCGTACATTTATATATATATATATATATATAT
>NC_068993.1:33197145-33203513 GCF_001194135.2 Octopus bimaculoides
TTGAAAACATTCCCCAATTCCTTTAATTTGATATTCTAACAGTTCTGTCTACCCACGAGCTTTTTTCCTTCAGAAAATGACAATAACAAAAGCAAAACAAAAGAAAATATAGATGAGCTGGTGTCGCTGCAAATCATTCTCTTCTTGAAAACTATTAATCTCGTAGTGAAGAAAGACATCTATCATTATGACAAGCTGCACAATTGTTAGCACGTCGGACAAAAGGTCTAAGTCGCATTTCTTCTGACTCTTTACATTCACAGCTCAAACACTTTGCTTTTCATCCTTTCGGGGTCGATAAATAAAGTACCAATCAAGTACTGAAATCGATGTAATCGACTAACAACCTTATACCAAAATTTCAAACTATTATTGTTGTTGTTATTTGCTTTTTGTCTATATGTTTGTTACAATCACTTGCCGAGACACACCCAACGTCCTAGGGCGAGGGAAGGATAAGAGATGTATGACTGAAAGCTTGAGGAGGGGACGTGGCAAGTGCAGTAGCGAAATATCTTCATGTAATACAACACAGACATTCAAATTGATAGGGTTTTTCTAAAGATGTGGGTAGTACTTGTCAGCACAATCTTTTTGATTTCTCTAAGACATGGTTCTCCTGGGATGTTGTCTAGATATTTCTGACATTCCTTTTTTTATCATACCTAGGGCACCTACAATAACAGGAACAGTTCCCGCTTTAAGATGCCACATCTTTTGTATTTCGATTTCCAGGTCCTTATGTTTACTTAATTTGTCAAATTCTTTTACAGATATATTTTTATCAATGGGAATACTTAAATCTATTTGCCTAACAATGTTTTCTTCCTTGTCTTTAATAATTATGCCTGGTCGATTAATCTGGATCGTTCTGTGAGTGTTGACTAGAAAATTCCAGAGGATAGTGACATTTTTACCTTCAACGACTGGCTCAGGATGATGTTCATAGCAGGAAGCAGGAGTGCTGATTTTGTAGTGTTTACATATTTTCCAATGTAAATACTGTCCTACCCTATCGTGGGGATTTTTGTATTCGCTTGGTGTCAGCATAGGACATCCTGATACGAGATTGTCTATTGTTTCGTCAAATGTGTCGCAGAATCTGCATGTAAGGTCAGAACCGTTTTGAAGAACGGTAGTTTCTGGCAAGCAAGCCTTGAGATTGAGCCATCAATATGAAACCTTCAGTCTCTGCTTTCAGTCCTGAACTTCTCAGCCACTGCTGGGTTGTTGCTTGGTCTACATCAACATTTCGACTTCGAAGAATATACTGTCCATGCAAGGGCTTCTAGTTCCACCGCTCATCAGTTTGTTACTGCCCGTTCTTTTTGCAGTTTGCTTGATCCGTTTTGCTTGTTAGACAGCAGTGGTTTCAGGTTCTTCATTTAATTCAGAGTTAATGCCAAGTTCCCTTGCGAATTTGCAAGTTTCGTCGACAATAGAATGTGACTTTTAGCTGCTTTCATGTTTGCACACAAGCCACAGCATCCAATCCTCTGTACTAGATAAGTACTTGTTCATTGCTATTGTGGAGGTCTTATAACCCAGTTCTACCAGCATCATTCCTCTTCCCACATTACTTCTAGGTAGGTACAGACGGTCAACGTCTGTTTTTGGGTGGTACATGTTCTTAGATGTTAGTAGTTTTTTGCAGGCGTTGGAGCTCCGTAGGATTCCCGTTAATGATGTCAGAACTGTACTGGACTACAGGAAGTGCCAGGGTGTGAATGGCTTCGATGCGATTTTTCGAGTTGAGTTAAGTTTTTAGTATGTCTTATCCTTTTATAGTATTACAAACTTGGAACCCATACGTGGTATTATTTAGTGCGTTTGAAAGTGCTATGCAAAAGAGTAATGGGGAAAGGGAGTCACCTTGAAAGATGCCTCGTTTGATGTTGTTGTTAGATTGGCTCATCTCATTACTATGGTTTTAAAGGAGACGTGTGTTCCGCTTGGCTATGCTACCTTTTCAGAATTTGGAGACGACAGGAGAGATCACATATATCTCAAGGGCCTTGAGTAGCCAATTATGTGGGACACAATCAAACGCTTTCCTATAGTCTAGCCATGACATATTCATGTTCTTCTTTTTGCTCCGGCACTTTTCTACAATTATTTTACTAATGAGTAATTGATCTTTGCACCCATAGGAATTCCTTTTACAGCCTTTTTGAGCTTGTGGAAGGATAGACTTCTGCTCAAGGAAAGCGTATATTTTGTCAGTTAATATGGATATGAGGATCTTGTAAGTGGTGTTGAGACATGTTATTGGTCGGTAGTTCTTTGGATTTTTGTATCTTCATTTTTTGGTAGGTATTTGCTCTGGGGTCTGAATGACATCAGTTAGGGATGCAATGAACTTTTTGTGTACTTCTCTCAAACAATTCAGCCAGAAGTTACGGATTCGATCCAGTCCTGAGGTTTTCCATTTGGGAGACTTCCTAAGAACGCATCTTAGAACTTCTATTTCTCTTGCCTCCTATTTCTGCTCTTCAATTTCATCCAGTCTCACTTTCTCCCGCTTTAACCAGTCAGCTTTAGCATTATATTATTTTTTATTGCTCCATATCTTCTTCCAGAACTCTTCCATTTCCTCAGTCTTACTGGCTCCTTTACTTCTATCTTATTTTTGTTAATTTCCCTATAAAATTTCTTTGCATCCGTCTTGAATATCTTGTTCTGTCGATAAAATTTTATTCTTTTGTCATACCTTCTAAGCCGTTAAGCTTTCAGTTGTACTTGTTGTTTCAATTATTTCTTGGTTGCAGGGAGGTTTTAAAAATCTTGGATATTATATTTTAGCTTGATTTTTCTAGCTTGTTTCGTCTTAACATTTACTCCTCTAGCAAGTTCATTGAGAACTGATATATCCTCCCGCAGATATTCGATCTCTTTTTGTATTACTACTTTCCACTTAATAGGGTTATTGACATGGTTGATCCTTTTCTATGTCGTCCTGATACCTAGTTGAGCAGTTACAACTTTTGCAGTGGAATAGATGAGGTTATTTAAGGTTGTGAGGTCATTTCCTTTATTTCTTAAGATCTGCCAGAGAGCAACATCATATATCATTATTATATTGTTGTTTATGCTGTTTGAGAACTTTGGTAACAGTTCTCTATTGATCATGTTAGTAGACTCAGTCTTGTTGAGTTCTTTCATATCTTCTTTTGCTTCTTTGATCTCTGTATTATTCACCTTAAATTCTGCGTCATATCTTGTTCTTCGAATGGACATATTTGTCATATCGTAGGCTTATAGATCGAAAATCGCTTCTATATATTTTTTTGGGGTAGCTATGTTTCCAGGCATAACTGTTTAATGATCTTTTAAAACTAAGTAACTAATTTTCTCCTTTATTTTTTATTCGTTTGTGAGAAGTCGCTTTGATTTTGTTTGGTTCGACGTCGCTCGTGACACGTGTTTCTCTTTAATTTTCTGTGTGTGTACATGCGTATCGTGTAGACATTATTTATGTTGCTTATAAATATTAACATGTGCACATGGATGCATGGACAGTTGCATGTAAAGTTAATTATGTAATTTACGTACTTACTGTGTAAGTGGTGCTTTTCCAGTGTTCTTGGCGCTGGTTTCAACTTCTCGCGTATGTCGCATTGAGGTATCGCGCATTTAAGAAAGAAACTACACTTTATATAACAAAAATTTTTCCGATTTTTAGTTCCAATGCTTTAACAGAACTTTGACCACAGTTGTATTGCGAAGTTTTTCTTCCATTGCACCGATGTTATTCTTTTCTACTCTAGGCACAAGACCCGAAATTTTTATTTTTGTGGGGAAAGGGGCCAGTCGATTAGATCGATCCCAGTACGCAATTGGTACTTAATTTATCGACCCCGAAAGGATGAAAGGCAAAGTCGACCTCGGTGGAATTTGATCGCACTGATGTTATTGAATTAAGTTTGTTTTGTGGAGAAAGCTTCTTAGTGTACGTCCATGTTGTTACTTAGCCCGGCAGATTCGTTAGCGCGCTGGACGAAATGCTTAGTGGTATTTCACCCGTCGTTACGTTCTGAGTTCAAATTCCGCCGAGGTCGACTTCGCCTTTCATCCTATCGGGTCGATAAAATAAGTACCAGCTGAAAATAAGTACCAGCTTACAACAACAACAACAACAATAATAATAATAATAATAATAATAATAATAATTATTATTATTATTAATCAACACTCAACTACCAACGTGGCTCAAAAAGATTAGTACAAATAGAACACCTACAAAAATCAGTATTGCTTGGAACTAGAAGGTTCCTCAGGGTTCTTGAAACATGATCAGTAAACAAGTGTCACCTTAGTCTATTGGCTGTGGACAGCTCACATTTTCCATCATCCTCAGCAAAATAAGCCGAGAATTTTAATCAAATAACAACAACAACAACAACAACATACTACTACTACTACTACTACTACTACTACTACTACTACTACTACTGATAACGTGCCAATTATTATTGGGTCATTGGGGACAGTATCAGAAAGCATCAAGAAGATTATAAAAGAAATGGGAATAGAGTTCCCAGTAGAGTTGTTACAAAAAGTTTGCCTCTTCGGCACAGCCAGAATCACCAGGAAAATATTAGGTTGTTGAAAAGAACAGATAGCATAATACCGTACTGCAGGGTGTAGGTAGCAAGCCCTCTACACATGCTAGTCGCCAGGAGTTCCAATAAAACCTGATCTAAAATAATTATAATAATTGTTGTTACTGCTCAAGTCCGCCTCAGCCGAGTAGAGCATTGAATAAAAGTATGCCATGACTTCTTTTTCCAGTCATTTTGTATTTTGGATTGCATTATCAAATGCATCCTCTAAGGCGGTGAGCTGGCAGAATTGCTACGATGCCGAGCAAAATGCTTGGCGGCATTTCGTCCGTTATCACGTTCTTAGTACAAATTCTGTCGAGGTCGACTTTATCTTTCATCTTATCGGGTTCGATAAAATAAGTACCAGTTGAGCACTGGTGTTGATGTAATCAACTTACTCACTAACCCAAAATTGCTGGTCTTGTGCTTAAATTTGAAAGCGGTATTTCTTATGGCTCTTTATGTATTGGGTTCAAATTCCGTCGATGTTGTCTTTTATCCTTTATGGGCCGGTAAAATAAGTACCTGTTGATCACTGGGACTGACGTAATCGATTAACCCCTCTCCTAAAATTGCAGGCTCTGTGCTCAAATTTGGAACACCTAATGGCTCCAACCCTTTTTAGGCGATAAGATGATGTTTGATGGAGATTTAACTATTATTTCTTCCAGATCGAGTGACTTCGTTGGTCCATGAAGTTCTTTTTATTGAACTCATTGTCAATCCTGATCTACGATCACAGGAATGCTAGCCATGACTACCTCAGCTTTTATTTCAAACATTGTATATCTAGGACTACATTGACCAATGTATCCTTTGCTGTTTAAAAATAGTTGAGTATGACTGAAGGTGATTAGACTGCTACTTTTAGCAGAGTGACCGACCGCGTAGGCTCTCTTGTTGCATTTTCCACATCTGAGTAGATACACCCGCTTGGTGTAGCACTTCACTGTTAGTAATGGCCACGGGATGAGTTTCATAATTGACTCGCACGCGCGCGTGTGAGTGTGTCTGTGTGTTGTCTGTTTATATGTGTGCATGTTTGCGCGTCTGTTTTAATAGCTGTGTATGCGTCTGTGTATATGTGTATGTGTGCGAGTGTGCATGTATGTATGTGTATTTGTATGTATGTGTGTATTAGTGCTGTGCGTGTGTATGAGTGCGTATGTGAGAGTCCTCTGTGTGTAAGTCCTTTAGATTTTTAGTTTGCTTCAGGCATTAGAGTTAAGTCCACGCCGGAGCGTCGCCTCGATGCCATACCATTACCAAACACTGCCGCATACACACAATCATACACACACACACACACACACACACACACACACACACAAAACACACACACAAACACACACACATAAGTCTTCGCCTCATTAAATTCTACAACGCCGATGCCACTCTTGGACCACCCAAACTATCCAAACATTATTTTTAATATCAAAAGCCTCCACCGATGCCACACACCACGTTGCACGAACTAATTAACATCCGATCTTGTTTTTTGAGACTACTACTACTACTACTACTACTACTACTACTACTACTACTACTACTACTACTACTACTAGTACTACTACTGCCGCTGCTACAGGCGCTGCTATTGCTACTGCTGCAAATTATCATTGTTTTACTTGCGGCAATTGCAACAGGGTGGGGTGACATTATAAAGACGAATTACAAAACATTGCTTGACATCAAGTGAAAATATAACAGTGGAATATTTTACACACACATACACACATGCACGTACGCACGCACGCACGCACG
>NC_068993.1:33205369-33207699 GCF_001194135.2 Octopus bimaculoides
ACACACACACACACACACACACACACACACACACACACACACACACACACACACATACACACACATTATATATATATATATATAAATATATATGTATATTGATACAATATATGTCTATGTTTGTATATAGATATATACATATGTATAAGTATATGCATATACATGTTGTGTATATACATATGTGTCGTGTGTATAAACTTTAAACAGAAGTAAACGATTTATGAATATGAGCCCAGATTAGATGAAAAGTGTGGTCAGAATTGACTACTGGACTTGAATCATGTTCTATAATAACCTAGACGACTGTTAACTTTTCATCCAAGCGATTCGGTTGGCCTTCTGAACTCAAATTGCTACCTATTAAGTGTCAGTCTTCAGCCCTAGTGTTTATATCTAACTCACCAAGCATATAAGATCTCTGCTATTTCGTAGCACTTAAAAATATGAATGCATAAAGAACAGTTCATGTTTTATATTCTTTTTTTTCATTATTCAATAATTTTCACACTTGAAACTATGTTGTAACGTTTTGAAAATGTCTACAGCATACTAATGTTGGAACATCAACATAACGGACATATTGGTTGATATTTTCTACTATAAACTTTTCCTTATTTATATAAGTATGAGAACCTACCGTAGTTGTCACCTCTGTTGCAGTCGGCCGATATTTTGTTTTGTTTGTTGCCCCCCTTCTGAATAGAAAAAACTTCAAATTACCTTTAAAACCACTTGTGTAGCAACTAGATCTTTTTTGCCTTGCTCCACTAGTCTGACTACTCATCAACGCCCACAATAAGACTTAACTTCAAAATGAAATATGTACAGACCTCATTCGATCACATGTTTTCGGGGTCATATCCGGTCTGAAGTGTACTGAAAAAGCGACGTAGCCTGTATTTTTGGCCGTGACTTTTATATTTCTGCTGAGCACTTATTGATGCACCATCTTTCCAGCAGGTGTGTGGCCCATGGCTTCTAACTGCCTTCTCAATCTATCTTCAGTTTTCAATAATGATCGCATACTTTCATTTGCTTTGAGCCTGTAAAGAGTGCACATTTCTTGTCAGAGATTCACAACGATTTTTTTCGAATCCTATTTCAAGGGCATAGAGCAATTACTTCATATTTAAAAAGAACAGATGTAATTTTCTTCTTTACTTGGGTACATTCCTCTGCTAAGGAGCCACTTTTCACTGTCATATTTGTTCTATATTGCAGTATGTACACATACATACATACATACATACATACATACATACATACATACAAACATACATACAAACATGCATGCATACATACATACATACATACATACATACATACATGCATACATACATACGTACACACATGCCTTGGAAGGCAGCTCCTTCGGAAACTCCTGCAGCTCTTCTAGACGGTCTCTTTGGTTAAGTTGGTGAATGTTGCCATAACCCTTGCCTTCAGTTCGTCTTTGGTGTTACAAGAAGTTTTGTTAGTCTCTCGCTCAACTGCGTTCCACACATAATAATGAAAGGAGTTGTTGTCTGGTGAGTTACATAGCCAGATGTTAGGGGTGATGTGGTTGCAGAAATTGTCTGACTGTCATGACTGGGTTCTCCTTCTTGTGTGGCATGGTGCAGAGTCCTGTTGCCATACATAGGGTCTTTCAGCACCTAACCTCTTGACCATGCACTTGATGTAGGCCTCCGTGCTGAGTGTGAGGCCGTGTGGGAAGATGAATGGACGCATAACGTCGCCATCAATAGTGATCACTCCAAACATCATGATGTTCACCGGATGTTTGATTTTTATCACTTTTGGTACATGTCCTCAGATTGCTCTGTCCTCTCAGTCAGTATGTACACATACATACATACGTACATACGTACATACATGCATACGTGCCTTGGCAGGCTGCTCCTTGAGCAGCATTCCTTGTCTGGTAACCTTAACTACATGCCCAAAGAAGTCGCACGACTCTACCGTAACCTATCATCAGATGTCCACTCTGAGCTTCTGGTGCGAATGCCAATCAGTATAGCATGTCGTTTCCAAATTTCTGGCAGAGTGAATTGCGACATGGTGCTATTTTTCTCACAGACGGTTCCCGACTGACCCTACTATACTGTGTAGTCGACAAAATCAAAACAATGTGCATACGCGAAATAAAAAATATAAAATGGTAACAATTTACACATCGTACCTTGTATATATATATATATATATATACACACACACACACACACACACACACACACACACACATATATATGTATATATATACACAGGGTACAATGGTCATATACACACACACACAAATATATATATTTATATATTATGTATATATA
>NC_068993.1:33207840-33216181 GCF_001194135.2 Octopus bimaculoides
ATATATATATATATATATATATATATACATATCGGCAAGACTTTTGAGTTAAGAGAGTTCCCGGTGTTTGTAAATATGTGATTGAGTTGGTATGTTGGTTGAGCTGTCGATGCATACACCCAAGTGTGTGCATCTATTAACAGAAGAATCTCTTGTGGAAAAATTTTTGGAATGTCTTACAGATCTTCACAGTAGTACAACTTGATTGGATTTGGAGAATCTGTGTTACTTTCTTTTGCTCTTTCTCTGTGAAACCGAATATTTCTAGGTTTTTGTGCAAATTTGCTGGTACATATCCCAAATTTGCTGGTACATATCCCAATGCACCTGTGATGATAGGTATAGGTAAGCTCCGCATTAATTCACCTTATATGTGTGTATGTATGTATGTATGAATGCATGTATGCATGTATGTACATACTTATACCTTTTCTGCTTTTAATTATTTGAATACTTCTTTGAAGGTTTCTAAGAAAGATAAAAAGCTCTATTGTTGGAATGTCGATAACGAAAACAATGCCACATTTTAAGCCCGAGCAAAGTCTTGCATACTTTTATTGTTCCACTTACAGATTATAATTGCAAGGTGCAAGTCAGTTGGCTGATTTCTTTTTGTGAAAATCCAGGCTCATCCAGACTGATAGTATGTATGTATGTATGTATGTATGTATGTATGTATGTATGTATGTATGTATGTATGCATGTATGTATGTATGCATGTATGTATGTATGTATGTATGCTTGTATGTACGTATATATGTTATGTGTATGTGTGTATGTGTGTGTGAGTGTGTCTGTGTCTGTGTGTGCATGTATGCATGCATGTATGTATGTATGTATGTATGTATGTATGTATGTATGCATGCCTGCATGCATGAATTCATGTATGTATCTGTGCTTGTTTGTATATATGTATGCATGCATGTATGCACATATGCTTGCATGTATGTATGCATGTATGTATGCATTATATATGTATGTACATAGTTATATAGTTATATATACACTCGCAGATATATAAATAAGACGGTGAACACACACACACACACACACACACACACACACACACACACACACACACACACACGCACATTTATATTTGTATGACATATTTGTTCACAAGCATTATGACTAGTAAATATGGGTCACATATGTAAATACATGTTGTATAATAGATATGACAACATCAATACTCTCTTCCATGTCTCCAAGTGTATTATATGATTTGACACTCATACTTTATTGAGTCAATTGTACACCATGGAATAAATTTAATACCGACCACTTCCTCCATTCTTCACTTATTTTATATTTCGAGAGTGAAGGTAACCTCCATCAATTGATATATATATCAAACGGTGTGTAACTCCGCTAGAGGTCTAGTTAGACATCTAAACATGCACAAAAATCTCAACGAAATAATAGGTTTGCAACTGAAATGCGTTTGGAATATTTGCAGAAAATTTTTAAGAGAGTGTCCGGGCTCAAAAGGTGTGTTTAATCTCAGAGGAGACCGCCCTCATATATATATATATATATATATATAATTCAGTTTCTGGGCGATTAATAGATATGCGGGTATTCTATTTCAGATAATACCAAAAAATAACCTAATGAGTAGATCTGAAAGTAAACTCGTGGTATCCATTTGCACTTAACGAAATAATACTTTAAAGGATATAACCAGTATATCAGCAGGGTATATAATATGCATATATATATATGCACACACACACACACACACACACACACACACACACACACACACACACACACACACATGTATAAATCAGTGGCAACTCTAGGTCATCAGCGTCATTCAGGCTCATCACAGATTTCGCATAAGACATATGCCTGCTCGAAGAATTTCATGTTTTTTCACTTTATTTCTAGCTCAAATGGCTTATTTTCTTATATCCAGCACTTTTCTCCATTTCTAAGGTGAGGGTTAAAATAAAGCAATCCTGCAAAACACAACTGATCTTTGTACACAGACGCACAGAATAACAGCAATCAAATAACGACAGTGGAGTGCGCAACAAACATCAGCGATCTGACTGTCGTCTGTATTTTTGACAAAAGATGCCATTTAGGTTTTTGCCCCAACTAGGCTCGTTCGTATTAGCCCGAGTTGCTGGATAAATTTTCGTTCCTTTAAGAATAATGTAGAACGGAAACTTTTCATAGATTGGAATTTAAATACTAATCCCTATAGAAATTTATTGTTTCAAGAAAACATTGAATTTGAAGTACTTTTAATTTTTACGATTATAGATAACAACTCGGGCTGTAACTTCTGAGGCCGAGTCAGGCGCGTGTGAACGATGTTGAGAGAACGTCTGATACGAATAATATTTTTTGACACAGGGTACTTCTAAGACACCGCCAGATACTGAACGAATGTAAATGAACTGCAACTAGGCTCAAAAAAGCGATCCCAAGTTATTGACCGCAATTACATACTTGAAGTCAGTGTTGGTTGGAATTAAATCAGCTTGCAGATACACGGTCACTTTACTAAATTTATACTCGGGCTAAGCCCGAACAGCCCGAGCGTCGGAGTCACCACTGATATAAATATATATTTAATCGTGAGATTTTGTGAGGAGATAGATTCCTTAGAAGAAATGAACACTTAAAAAAACTAAAATCAATAACTACGAACCTTAAGAGAAAAGATGGAATCATTGCTCATACGGATAAGAGGGGTAACATTTACAATCTTAATATCAACCACTATTACGAATTGCTTAGAAAAGAAATAACTAAAAACTACAAGATAACAAATAGAAATATATTAAGAACGATCAACATAATGACTGATTATAAAATAGATGATAGAACTGAACCTTTTGAACCAAAAACAAAAAAAACAAAAAAACACGAATAAGCTTAAAGGACCACAAAGTTAATTTCTATAGTAACCCTAACGTTAGATAAATTTGCCCAGGAAAGTCAGACCTTGAACAAATAAGCAAAGCTATTATTGATAAATATATACCTATACTCAAGAAAATAGTAAAATTAAAACTATGGTCTAGCACATAAGTGGTAGTATATCAGTTTAATAGAATAGAAAACGAAAAAGTAAAAAGCTAATACAGATTGATATAGATAACTACTATTCTTCAATTAACCCTATATTATTAAACAAAGAACTCTTGTTTGCGAAAAAGAACTCTAACCTAAATATGAATGAAATCAAGATTATATTAGCAGCCAGTAAAACAATTATGAAATTTGATAACCAATATTGGGTTAGGAAGGAAACTAACGATAGCTTTGATATTACAATGGGATCTGTAGATTCAGCAGAGGTCACCGATTTAGTGAGAATATATATAATATTTAGCTTAAGTAGGGAATTTCAGGAGCTCGTGTGGGCGGGAGGGGGTGTCTGTGTAGGGATGATGCACTTTTTACACAGAATAACCTATCTAATAGAAAATTAGAAATGTATAAGAAATTTTTTTATAAATTCTTCAAGAATAAAGGACTATCCATAACTATCGAAAACAAACACAATACTATCAACTTAGACGTTAACCTTAACCTAGCAACAGAGAAACATAAACCCTACCATTAACCTAAGATACATAAACGTAAATAGTAATCATCCAAAAAGCGTCATACAGATTGGTTGAAAATATTTCAAAAGAATATCAAGTTTCTCGTCAAATGAGGAAATTTTAAAGCATAATGTAGACCATTATAACTTAGCCCTAAGTAAGGCAGGATATAAGCAAAAATTAAAATACTATGGACCAAAAGAAAACTATAGTAATAGTAATAACAATGTAAATAATGCAGAAGTCAACCAAACGTTAAAATACTGCAGAAAAAACGAAAGTTATAACAACAGAAACTATACACTAAATAAAATTTGCAATAATAGGGCCGGAATAGGAATAAATAAGCATAGAAATAAAATAACTAACAAAGGAACTCAACATGTAATAGATATGAATAAAAGACATAACAACGGAATAATATCAAATAAAAAAACATAGCGCGAAAAGAAACAATGAAGAACGAATAAGACTTTAAAGTAATGGAAAGATTAAAAGGCCAAAAACTGAATACTACAGCAATAATAATAGTGATAATTGTGAATGCTCAAGTCAATAAATAGATAAGATAGAAAAGAACAAATGGGTTGATATCTAAAACCTATACAATAAAATTCATAAAAGCACAACAAAACTCTACACCCCATATATAAATGCAATTAGCCTTCACAAAGATTATTTTAATAGAAATTCCGATGAAAACAATATTACATGGTTAATAATTTCGTTTGCAAAACAAATTAAAACCAATTTAGTGAAACTGTTCTATAAATCTGTCTCCAAACATTTTACAGGGGAAAGTAAATACACAAGATAATAAACGCACGTAATCTAAAAGTGGGCTTCTGCGTTTCAAAAAACATTGCACAAGTTATATCTGTACTGAATGATAAAAAATTGAATGATTTCTATGATAATAGAGATAAAGACAATCCAGATAATCTGCTTGTTGACCATAATGATGTTGATCATAACGAAAGTATAGAAAACACAAGTGGAGGAAGGGAGTTAACCCATAATATCTCCAAGTTGGATGAGAAAAATAAAAAATCGCATCTCAGTAAAATGAAAAAAAAAAAAGAAGCACATAATGATAACAATAAAAGTAATAACATTAGTAATAACCCGGAAAAAATATGAGAATACTTATAACGGAAGCAATGAACACAAAATAAGTATAAATACAAATATTAAGACAGATAAGAAACAAAGTATCCTGCCCCCGCAAAAAACTATGGTTAGGAACCAAAACATTAGAGAAAACAAAATGGAGATAATCCTATAAGTACAGCATCATTAAAAGGGAAATTGAAAATGTAAGTTGCGATTGTAAATTTAAAAACCACTGTCCGTTAAAGCATTTTTGCAAACAGAGAAGTTTAATATATACGTGTGAGATAGAATCTGAGGGACAAAATTACTACTATATAGGCTCCACTGAAAATTACACAAACAGCAGAATAGTTAACCATAAAAGCACATTTAAAGACAAGAATGAAATAGCTAGCACCAGCTTAAGCAGATTAATATGGGAGATAAAAATAAAAACAAGGAATATAAGCTAAAATGGGAAGTAATTAGCCGAGCAAAATCTTATACCATTGGTGACAAGAGGTGTGACTTGTGTCGAGGAAATTTTCCAGATGACTTCTAAGCATAAACTTATCACCAGTAAAAGAGGAAGAGGATTATTCTGCCCACACAGGATTAAATACATATTTAAGAAATACAATTAAAATAGAAAAATTAAATAGCAGTAAGTCTAATAGACAATATAAAAATACAAGTTCTAGAATATAAATCTAAGATGTAGATCTAATAATAATAACAATATAACTCAAATCCTTGAGAGGTAAGACACAACCACCATATAACAAAAGACAAAAGTAAAACCTAGCCCAGTCACGTGATACATAAAAAACAATACCCCAGTTAAATAGATGTAATTAAATTAAATATAACATAAAAATTAACCCTAGACACCAACAATTATGACTAGTACACCTATAAAATAATTAATAAATTAATAGAAATTATACTATCAATTCAAGTTCTTTCAATGAATAATATAAATTAAAATGAAATAAATAGATTAACTTACTGATAAACATATAAACGAAAAATAAATATATATACACCTATAACAGTTTCTTTGTTTCAAACATGCTAACATGCACACGCACACATAAATAAACGCATGCTACTATTTTAGACTGTTGATGAACGCTCAATCTATTAGGATGTAAAAACAATTGTGTCAGTTTTCGGCCTGAAGAAATATCTACCTTCGTTATTTCATAATGCAATTTTAATTGTAATTTGAATGAAGATTGACATGGAAACGATCGTAGGCTTACATAATTGACAAAATGTAAATAAATTGATTATACTGTGTCCAAAATCTTCATTTTCTTTATGATGTATTATGACATATTATTATAACTATATACATACTTACGCACGCGCGCACGCGCGCACACACACACACACAGTTTATAAGTATACGGTAGTGCATCAAACTACATTAACCAAGGTGCCTTCCTTTTCTGAAAAATAGCAGACTGTTTAGCTTCAGTGAGATTTGGCTGTTATTTTTAGTAAGTACCCCAAACATTTGCACGCTCTCTCGTTGTCGCAATGGCTGGAGTTAAACCGACCTTAACATACTTGTTTTCTCGTGTGAAAAATTGTAGAAAAGCATGCTTTGTTATCAGTAAAAAATGGAGCGAGACACTGTTAGAAACAGAATAGAAATAATCGCTTCTTACCAGGTTAGAAATCAAATGGAAAATGCTTTTATAGTAGAAGGTTTTTTTATTGAATGACTAATTCAGTTCCAAAATGATTATTGTTAACATTTAGTCTAAGTGAAAAGAAATAAAGAGAAATGAAAAATTCATAAGCATGAAAATAACAAATCTTAACACAGACTATATTTATATTTATATCTGTCTGTCTGTCTGTATGTATGTATGTATGTATGTATCTGATAATTTAAGTACATATGCACTAAATATACATGCATCTTATATATATGTAAGTACATATGCACCAAATATACATATATATATACACATATATATATATAATGTATAGAATACAGTATATGCATGTACATATACATTATATGTACATACGTTGCATAGTCATATATATATATACAGGTGTATGTGCGTGCATATATATATATGTAGAGAGAGAGAGAGAGAGAAAGAGAGAGAGAGAGAGAGAGAGAGAGAGAGAGAGAGAGAGAGAGAGAAAGAGAGAAAGTGAGAGAGAAACACTTCCTAAAGAATATCGTTTCAGATAATATTTACATTTTTACATAAAGATTTGCATATGTTTTTTGTTCATGTATCTATTGATTCATTCATTTATAGCATATTTGTAAACAAACATGGCGTCGATTGTCGCTTTGGAAACAATTGGAGTGAGCCGCAAGGACATTTTTATTAGAAGCATCGTCAAAATGTGTATTGTACGATACAAATAACAGGATGATATTTTTTCGAACGCAGATTTGTTCTATGATGCTAAAGTATTCAGCGTCTAATATGGCGGATGAATTTGTCAGTGGGCAGTTTAGCTTAATGATAAAGTACCCAGCCGGAGTCTTTGATGGATGTGTACCTACTCCATCAGTATCTTTTGCTGAAACACTAGATTACGGGGACGTAAACACACCAATACTGGTTGCGAAGCGGTGATGGGGAAAAATACTGATTCAAAGACACATAAATATCTAGATACATACATGGATTATGAAATAGTGTAATTCATTCAGAATTAGTTATAATATTAGTTAAGTTCAATCGAGTTTGTTTTGTTTTGGAAAGAATACAATATAAAAGCTTTCACTTTTATATAAATAATTGTGGAAGACTTTTGGGAATATTATCTGCATGGACTTCAAGTATTCGGTTGCTATTTAGTTAGGTAACTTAGGAGTTAGCTATAGGTTTACTTATTGAATTTATTTACCGATACTGTTTTTATACATAGGGTAACTGTGTTTCTTTGGTGTAATTTAATTAATGTTAGTGTTTAATGCTTCCTAGAATTAAGATTGAATGAATGTGGTGATATATATGGAATGTTTGTTCCCAAACAACACTTGTTTTAGTGATGTTTACACCGCTGGATTGAATGGTACTGCCCATGTGTCGAAACCATAGTGATATCGGTCGGGCAGCTGATGATGGAGGTATGTTGGATTGTTGGTATGGCTGTTTTTGTATGTGTGGAATAGTTTTATAAGACATCTGTTTGATCTACATACATACATACATAAATACACAGGGATTAGCATTGAGTTGCTTCTCCAACATACTGAAAATTTAGAAATAGCAGTCAAAGAACTACTGATTCTAAACTACAAATTTTTCTCTAAATGGATGGCGATACATACATACATACATACATACATGCATACATACATGCATGCATACATATATATATATATGTATGTGTGTGTGTGTGTATATATATATATATATATATATATATATACGCGCATACACACACAAACATACACACATATATTAATTGCTTGTGTCCCTATCATAAAATATAGTTTCCGTGTTGGCTCTAAATTCTAAAGAAAATCTGTTGAGATAAACGTATATAAGTAATGTAGGCGAGCAAACAGAAACTGCAAAGTCATTGTCAGCCTTTTCCTTGTAAAAGTTAATAAATATATACATATGCGCATGTGCGTGTATACACACACACACACACACACACACACACACACACACACACACACACACACA
>NC_068993.1:33216345-33221080 GCF_001194135.2 Octopus bimaculoides
TATATATATTGTTGTTCAGGTGTATTTACCAAAGCAAACGTTTGGTTCTTTACACATGCATACACACACATACATACGCATATTAGTGATGTTATTTGGCGTAAAGGACTGACAATAGTCATATGAAAGTAAAGTAAATACAAAACACCGACTAAGGGCCCTGTCTTGTTATGAAATACTATCGTGCAGTAATTGCGCCATGATATTGATTACAAAATATCATCATTATTGTTATTATTATTATTATGCAAATATCTTTGTATACATATATATACATATATACATACATACATACACACACACACACACACACATATATATATATACACACACATATTTTTGATTTCCTTGTTTACAGCAAAGCATCTTATACTATAGTTACATGAAAAAGGACCGCAATTAGAAACTACACACACACACACACACACAAACACACACACACACACACAAACACACACACACACACACTCACACACACACACGCGCACACACATGCGCGCACACATACACACACATTCATACTATTTTGAAAGACATAACTTACACATATGTATTTATTTCATGCGATGGAAAATGGATAATTTTCTTTACGACCTGCATTCTCCTACCAGGGTATCACATGATTCCGGGGGACTTTCATATTCCCCCTGTAACTGTATAATCTCTTCCTCTGTACATTTACGCCGACCAAATCTGACATCGCCAGCCATTTTAGTTGTTGTTGATATTGTTAAGTTGTATTTACCAAATCAAATTATTGGATCTTCTTCTTCTTCTTCTTCTTCTTCTTCTTCTTCTTCTTCTTCTTCTTCTTCTTCTTCTTCTTCTTCTTCTTCTTCTTCTTCTTCTTCTTCTAGTGCTGCTGCTGCTACTACTACTACTACTACTACTACTACTACTACTACTACTACTACTACTACTACTACTAGTGGTATTAGTAGTAGTAGCTGTAGTAATTGACACAATAAGTGTTGTTATTTTGAGAAAGAAGTATGAGTGGGAAGGTTAGGAGAGTGTGAGTCACTGTGGTGTGTGTGTGGCGGGGTTCATGGGTAAACTGATGTCTGTTTCTCTTTTTTCTTCTAATTTTTTTTTAATATTTTGAAACCAGCGATTCTTGGTGGTACGTTTTCGGCACCAGCGTGGCGGTTCCAGTTCTTGTTTTGTCTTCGCAATTATGTTTTAGATACGTCAGGTTGATTTGTTGGTGTAGTTTGATTAAAATACCAACACTCTTACTGCCAGTTCCGAATCTGTTTTTTAAGGTTCATATTTTAGATGTGTAATAGGAGCAACTGATAAACTGATCTTGGTGTTTTTGTGTATTCCAGTAGGCACAAACATTTAGTTCATCCATTATTTCCTCTCTCCCCACCACCGAAAGCTAGAAAAATGATCAAAACACACAAAAAACAAACGGTATCTAAAGATTTATGTTTAAAGAAAAACAAATTCTTATTTCAGTTTTTGTGGATTTCTAAATATCGCCTGGATTATCTTGCGTTGAGCAATGCATGGATGTGATTGGTTATAGTTAAACAAAACACTGGATAAAGAATATTTGAATCACGCCACTCTGATGTGGTTCTATGTACGTCTTAAAAGTGGAAGGTTACAGGGAATCACATAGCCCTAAGCTGGGTGCAAAATATCTTAAATAAATATAGGATGGTCATTCTAGGATTGTCTTTAACAATATCTGCTCAATTAGGGTTGACCTAAGATTAAGTAAAAATGAGTTTGGCGACCTCTGTAGATAAGGAAATAAGCCTAAGATCCTAATGAGTTGTGCTCACAGGCGAATGTTACTTCAAAAGTCGACGCCAATTCGTTTAATTCACCATGCAAAGCCTCTTGGGAAAGGCAAAATTGCCACAACATCCACAATAAAATACAGCTGACATCTGCAGAAAGTGCGGATAGGTATTGTAAACTTGACGCAGTTCTCTTTAGACGACGTTCTTAAACTGAAATTTTCCCACGAATGTTACCTGAACAGGGATATGTTCTGGTGAGTTGACTCACCCTACATACATTCTGCATGACATAACAGCAACATAATAGCAGTTACGAGACTGATTGATACCGTCGCTGTTTAGCTGCAGTCATACGTATTAATGTTAAGGTTATTTCGATAGCAGTTAAGAAACCTCTATAAGAAGTTAACGGGCTTAAGAGACATTTCAAATAGCAAGACGAAGTTAATCAGCTTTTACGAGAGCGCTAAATTTAAGTTCAGTCCATAATATACAATACGTGACAAATAAATATGCATGAAAGTGCTACCATTGATCGAATCATATATGAGACGTCAATGCATAGCAGGTTATGTATGATAAATGTACTCGTACACACACACACACACACACACACACATGGTTATGTATGTATGTATGTATGTATATATGTATTTATTTATATTCCTGGCATGGAAACGCTTTTAATAGCGGTGCCCCAGCATGGCCACAGCTAGTGAGCTGAAACTAGTGAAGGAAAAAAGTGAGGAATATATATATATGTATGAATATATATATATATATATGGGAGAATTCCCGAAAAAACAACAGATGAAGACAGGTGGTGTAAACAACAAATGGATGTATTAGTATAACGCTCGGGAATAGAGAAAGTCTTTAACGTTTCGAGCCTACGCTCTTCAACAGAAAGGAACACAGAAAGAAACAAGGAGAGAAAAAAAAATATATGTGTAGTGGTCAGCGATCTATCATGGCGAATGCCGAACAGAAGGATCACACAGGAGAGTTAAGAAGCAGGGGAGATAACAAAGAAGTAGTGACCCCAAAACGAAGGTGCGCGTGTGTGAGAGAATGTTAATATAATAATTGCGAACGTCAGTGTGTCACACTTTTTCAACTTTACTAATTTTGGAATGAAGCCGACTCCGTGAGTAAATTAAAAACATTCCGGGCCGAATCTAGATCCACAATCCTGAGATTTTGGATTCCCAAATTTTCATTACTGCGATTGTTTTCGGCGATTCTTTATACGTGATTTTTTTTGCGTCGAATATAATCATCATTGAGATATGACTCTGGAGGAACCAATTGCAACAAATTCTCCAAAACAAGTCAGAAATCTTTTTGCAGATCTTCCCATTCGGAGTCAATAGGTTAAAAGCTATATACTGGCTTAAAAGCCACCGTATATGGGTGGCTTTTGAGCTACTACCTATCTATCTATCTATCTATCTATCTATCTATCTATCTATCTATCTATCTATCTATCTATCCAGACGACTTCGGAATCTCCGGCAACTCTTCTGGACGGTCTTCTTGTTTGAGTTGGTGAATGCTGCCATAATCCTTGCCTTCACTTCATCTCTGGTGTTACAAGGAGGTTTGTTGGTCTCTTGCTCACCTGCACCCCACACATAATAAGCAAGGGGGTGGTTGTCTGCGGAGTTAGGTTGCCAGATGTTAGTGGTGATGTGGTCGCAGAAATTGTCTGACAGCTGTGACTGGGTTCTCCTGCTTGTGTGGCACAATGCAGAGTCCTGTTGCTAGAAAGTAGGGTGTTCCAGCAGCCACCCTCTTGACCCAAGGCAACACTACCTCCTCCAGGCACTTGATGTAGGCCTCTATGTTCAGTTTGCAGCGGTGTGGGAAGATGAATGGAGGCATAACGCCGACATCACTAGTGATCACTCCAAACGCCATGATGTTGACTGGATGTTTAATTTTTATCACTCTCGGGACATGTCCTCAGATTGCACTATCCTCAGATTGCACTGTCCTCAGATTGATACCCAAGCACTGAAATGTTCATACTGGAGCTTCCGACGCGAATGCCAAGCAGTACAGCATATCGTTTCCAAATTTCTGACCGAGTGAATTGCGCCATGGTGTTATTTTTCTCACAGAGAGTGCCCAAATGACCCTACTGTAGTCGAGAAAATCAAAAGCAAACATGCGCACGCGCGAAATAAAAAATATAAACCAACGAAAATTCACACATCGCACCCTGTATATACTTACGGACACACACACACACATACCAAAAATTACAAAGAATACTGAGATTGGCATGTCTTTAGATTTTTCTATTAATTTGATAGTTAGTTATACAGCATAATTAGTTAGTTAAAATGACTTCCCTTTGTATCTTAAGCATAACAGAATAATGAAATAAGCTTGCCACGAATTAATAAATTCAGTTTGCTTCGAACCACGTTTGCAGAAGACCCTGAATGAAGATGCATGGCATGGTGTAGTGGGTTGCATACGCAACTACAGATACTCTGTGCAGCAGAAACACATGTCGGTCATTTTAAGTGACTAATTATCAAACTAACTCACTAATTGTTAAATTTTTAAAAAAATTGAAGCTATACTAGTTTCCCTAGCTACACAATTTTTTGTAAATTCTTAAATATATCTCCTTCTGGATATATATATACTACCAAACACTTTTTGTTGAATACTCTCTTTTAAACTGTTTTAAACATATTCTTCTTATTATCAAAGAATATATACATGTATTCTTATCTATGTATTTCAATACTTAAACTGTTTTTGATATTTTCTTATGATTATCAAAGAATGTATATATGTATTTTAATACTTTTGTGACAACCAGTACTTAACACAACAAAGCTTTACATTTTACTTTTGACAATTTTTTTTCTAAAAAAGTGAAACCGACCAAGTGAATAAACATCTTTAAAATTGCATTTTCAAACCTTCTTTCATATATGTTTCCACTCGTGTGGTATCTT
>NC_068993.1:33221421-33224383 GCF_001194135.2 Octopus bimaculoides
ATATATACATACGCATATACGTATATATACTTATAAAGTTAAGAGGTTTCACACGAGAAAATTCATATAACAAAAACAAAGAGAAAATGCTTTGAGAATTTTATCATGGAAAAAGAAAGAAAATGTTTTCATTTTTATCAAAATGTGTTACAGATTTCCATCGTTTTCAAGCTGATTTAGTGATGCTGTAAGAGAAGAGTTAAAATAAATTTAAATAAATAAAATTAAATTCATTTTTCATGTTATCAGTCATGAACTTCCCTCATTTTTCTAAAAAAATTCACATGGTGGTGTGCATGTATACATACATGCATACATACATACGCACACGCACGCGCGCGCACACACACGCGCGCGCACACACACACACACACACACACACACACACACACACACACACATATATAAAATGTAAATCGTCATATTCTTACATTATGCCAATGATCGCCTCTACACGGCCGGCGCGTCCCCGATTCTTCCGCCGACAACCCGCACGCCCTGGAGTGAGCGCCCTTGCTGTCGCCGTCGTTCCACGCCTCGCGCCGCGGCAGATCCGCTCGCTCACCCGCCCACTGGTTTCCTATCCACACTTTCTTCATCTGGTAACCCATTTGTACTTATTCTCTAAATTTTATCTCTCAAACCTCATTCTTCGTACATCTAGTATCAGTTTTATCTTAAACATTAAAAAAATACATTCACCCTCCGACGAAGGAATTTGCTATACATCACAGTTGTTATCTCCCTTGATCATTTGAACTTAAATTTTGTTTTTGACAATGGAGAACACAACGACTTGTTTGGTCTTTTTTATATTTTAAGAATAAAATACATAGCTTTCTTCTACGAAACACAACAAAACAATATCATAACCACATTATAACTATATTATAACACCCTCATCATGACCATGCAATAATTACATCATAACCACAAAATAGTCACATCATAACTACATCGTAACTACATTAAGACCACATCATACCCTACTTATAATTACATCATAACCACTTCATAGCCACAACACAACCACATTATAACCACATCATAACTACACGACAACTACTTCATGACCTCACAATATCTACGTCATTATTACATAACGTAACTACATCCAAACCACTGTGGTCATCTGTCTCCCTTATCCGTTTGTCTCCATGGATACAAACGCACTGTCTTGGTCTACCGTCTTGGTCACAACCAACTACAACTCCACTATCATTCCTCCAACCAAAATAGAAATTAGGATTGAGAATGACGGGAAGGATTATATGTATGTCATTATTCAGTTTATTTCAAGATTTCTTGCCAATAGAGAAAGAACCGGTTTCTAACCTAGATCCAAGGTTCCTTCATTGGAATTTCAACATCGACAACAAGGTATGTATGTATGTATGTATGTATGTATGTGCAGATTTGTATGTTTTATGTATGTATTCTAATGCACAGAGTTACATATCTAGATATGCTCATATATGTATGTATGTATGTATGGTTTTTCATTCAGTTTTATTTAAATTCTTAAGAGAGTTAAAGCCTGCCGCTCTATGAGCGGCAGGACTTTTTGAGTTAAGAGAGTTCTCAGTGTTTGTAAATATGTGGTTGAGTTGGTGGTTGGTTGAGCTGTTGATGCACACTTCCAAGTGTGTGCATCTATTCACTTAAAGAATCTCAAATGGAGAATCTTTGAATCTTTGGAATGTCTTACAAATTTTCACCTTGCCACCAATAGATTGGGTATGGAGAATCCGCGTCAGTATCTTTTGCACTTTTTCCAAAAAGCTAGTATTTCTAGGTTCTTGTGTAAATTTATTGGTACATACCTAATGCACCTATAATGATAGGTACAAATGAGAATTTATAGTCAAGAACTGTAAGTTCCGTATTAATTCACCATAAATATTCTCTTTTTCCCAGACTTTTGATCATATATTCACATCCACTGGGCAGCTGATCTCTACAACTGCATGACTTTTTTCCTTATCCCATAGAACAGTATCAAATTTGTTGTTTGTCCCGAATTGCTGTTTCTATTAGAGTGTTCCACCAGTATTCCTTGCTTTTAAAGGTGTTGATACATGCTGGTTCTGATATGCTTTCGATGTATATGTCAGGGCAGTCTTTCATGCAGATAGCATTGTAAATAGTCTTTGCGGCTATATCATGCCTCACGGACATGAAGTATCTCGAAGACATTTTGGGACAGCTGATGATGTGTCTGATATCTTCCACACTGGTATAGCAGAACCGATATTTTCTATCAAAACGTGGAGGATTCGTGGTATCTTTGTTACTCTGGCTTATCAGGTTTTTAGTAGCTGTCTCCTGGATAGCGAATGTATCTATCACAAGTCCAGGAGAGGCTACTCTTCCTGTCAATGCTGTTGTTGCCCTCTATCTTACGGGATATGTACCTATGCATTGCTTTTTGCTAGTATGATGCCTGCTTCTCCTCCGAGCTTCTGCTTAGGTAGGCCAGCCCCGCCTCTTTTGAGTCACATGAGACAGGTGTATTCTCAGAGTAACGACACAGTAGTTCTTCTCCAACTCTAATGTTGTTGCTCTCACTTTTGAATATGCATGAATGTACTCGTTTCTTTCTTTACTGTTCAGAAGATGTCGGAGTGATACATATGACATTCAAACGCTGTATGTATGTACGTACGTACGTATGTATGTATGTATGTATGTATGTATGTATGTATGTATGTATACATAATGATACACACATGCATGCACACGCACGCACGCACGCACGCACGCACACACGCACGCACGCACACGCACATATACACACATATATATAGTTACAAATGTTTATATACATGTATATATGTATGTTTATCTATCTATCTATCTATCTATCTATCTATCTATCTTTCTATCTATCTGTTTCTTTCTCTCTCCCCGTTCCCCCTCTCTCTCTTTCTGTTATATATATATGTGTATATATATATATATG
>NC_068993.1:33224668-33226652 GCF_001194135.2 Octopus bimaculoides
AGCCCCAGGATGTCCTCCTGGGGCTAAAAGCAACAGTAACATCCACCCCTAGGGGTCAGCCACACTTAAGTGGCAATATACTACACTTTATATATATATATATATACACATACTCGCATACACACATTTCCACAACAAAAATAGATGAAAGAAAATAGAGAAATTTAAGGAAGTGGAAAGTTAATCTGAACAGGAAGAAATATAATCAATGAGGATGATAGAATAAGAGAATAGAGACGGTTATTGGTAATCCGTTGAAGAGATATTCTCTAAATCTCTTTTGACAAAATAACTAATTCCAGAAAGACTGCTAAATCCGCCGTGAGAGCTTTGAAGTTTCTGACTTAAAAGAATTAGTCGTATATGATCCCCGATTAGCTTATCTGTGCATCCATGTGTTGGTGTGTATGTGTGTGTGTGCGTGTGTGTCTGTGTGTATGAGTGTATGAATGTGAGTGTGTGTGTGTATATGTGTCATTTATGTCTTTGTTGCGGAAGTGTATGTCTGAAATTGTGTATATGTGTGTGTGTGTGTGAAAGTGTGTGGTATTTGTGTATGAGTATTCGTGTTTATATGTGTGGGTATATTCGTTTCTTTGTAGAAGTGTGTGTATGTACGAGACTATGAATATGTGTATCTGTATGCATGTCTGTGTGTATGTGATACAATTAGAGTAAAAAGGAGAGAGGTTAAAGGAGAAGGGGATGGAGGTCTCACAAAGGTAAGTTATATCAGTCAATAGGTTAATAAGAGTTTGTCTTTACAATAGTAAAATGGCTGTCTGTCATCAACGAAGTTGTCTCTGACTCTCAACTAAGACTGAACAGAGGGGAGAGAGAGAAAGGGAGATAGAGAAAGGGAGAGAGAGAGAGAGAGAGAGAGAGAGAGAGAGAGAGAGAGAGAGAGAGAGAGAGTTAAGAGAGGGATAAAAAGAAAAGGAAAAACTTTCAGATGATAAAGGTTTCAATCGTGGCTCAAAGAAATATCGAATGAACAAAATGTTTCCACACTCACACACACACACACACATACACACGCACGCACGCTCACCCCTTGCTCACTCGCTGCGTTGCCACACATACACACAGTATGTCTATACACTGATCTATTTCTTTCTACAGTCAACTTCTTTTTACTTTCTCCAGACTTAGTGGTGGTTCTGGTGCTAGTACCGATGTTCATGCTGGTGATAATAGATGTGACTATAGCTGAGATGAGGGAGGTGATGAGAGTAATGTTGAGATGAGGGAGGTGATGAGAGTAATGTTGAGATGCGGGAGGTGATGAGAGTAATGTTGAGATGTTCTCTTGATTTCATTGGTCCAATTTAACACCCAAACTTCCAAGGTCAGTCAAGATAGTACCAGTCAAATACTGAAGTAGACTCTTTCTTTCTTTCTTTCTTTCTTTCTTTCTTTCTTTCTTTCTTTCTTTCTTTCTTTCTTTCTTTCTTTCTTTCTTTCTTTCTTTCTCCATCTCTTTCTTTCGGGATTGACTAAATTTTCGCCGTGAAAATGGTCGTGATAAACAAGTCACAGTTTTATTTTTTTTTGCAAAATGGACAAAATTTAGCCTCTTCTAGAGGAAAAAAGATAAAAAACGATTTATTGTCGGAAACGTCCAAAGATGGACCAATTGTGATGTACACGACAAACATAGAAGTACATAGATGTAGATATAAGTATAACATATAACTACAACATCGAAACGGAAATATATAAGAAAAATAACTTTGATTTCTCTTTTTTACACCATTTTGAGGAAACTAAATTGGGTTGATAAAACACCGAGTCGTACGCATATCTTCAGGAGTCCATGAGAAAGGTGATTAGGATTATTAAAAGGTAGTGGATGTCAGAGAGAGAGAGAAAGAAAGAGAAAGAGAGAGTGAAAGTGAGCGAGGGAAAGTGAGAGAGTGAGGGAGAGAAAGAGAGAGAGAGAGAGAGAGAGAGAGAGAGAGAGAGAGAGAGAGAGAGAGAGAGA
>NC_068993.1:33227014-33229146 GCF_001194135.2 Octopus bimaculoides
ACACACACACACACACAAACACACATAAACTCGGTCACTTATTCACAAATGTCTGGTCTCGTCTTGGCTCAAAGAAAGAAATCCTGTCATCAAGTTTGCTTAGATAATTTTCGAAGTAAACATTCTTTTATTCTTTTACTTGTTTCAGTCATTTGACTACGGCCATACTGGAGCACCGCCTTTAGTCGACCAAATCAACCCCGGGACTTATTCTTTGTAAGCCTAGTACTTATTCTTTTGCCGAACTGTTAAGTTACGGGGACGTAAACACAACCGCATCGGTTGTCAAGCGACGGTGGGGGACAAACACAGACATACAAACACATACACACATACATACATATAAACAAATATACATATATTTATATACGACGAGCTTCTTTCAGTTTCTGTCTACCAATCCACTCACAAGGATTTGGTCAGCCTGAGGCTATACTAGAAGACACTTGCCCAAGGTGCCACGCAGTGGGACTGAACCCGGAACCATATGGTTGGGAAGCAAGCTTCTTACTACGCAGTCACGCCTGCATCTATATAAACATATTATATTAGTATCGAATACATCGATATGCTTTTAATCTGTATAAATATTTAATATTCCATATTGTTAACAGAGTCTAAAACAATTTACAGTGGATTAACACATCTTCTGCTCGTCGCTCGTTTTGCCTGGGAATTAAGTCCTCGTAAAGTAGATTCAATGAACTATGACGTTAATAAGTTTGTTCTCAACTAATTATTTACTTTAATTAATATCTAATTACTTTATTGTGCAGGTCATTATACCAATGTAAGACGTCGAATTGCTCAGATACTCATTAAAGCATTAATTACACTGAGTACATTGTACATTGACGTCATTGATGACGTATTGGAAGATACTTGTGCATAATGCCATCTTTAGGGTTTAACGCTTAGAGGGTCCGAAGGCCGACAGCTAGCGGAATTGGAAAGCATAGCGTTGTTGTTGTGACTATTGTTATTCACGTTGTTGCGACTGCAGGTGATGTCTTTGTAGGTGTTGATGACGATAGTCTTGTGGTTGCTGTTGATGTTGCTAGTGGCGATGGTGATGTTGATGATGTTGTTATTGTAGTTGTTGACGTAGTTCTTGAGGATACACGTGTGAGTGTATGTATTTATGTATGCACGCATGCATGCGTGTATGTATGTATGCATATATGTATGTATACCTATATGTATGTATGCCTATATGTATGTATACGCACACACACACACACACACACACACACACGTATATAGTGGCTGTGTGGTAAGTAGCTTGCTTAGCAAACACATGATTCTGGGTTCAGTCCCACTGCGTGGCACCTTGGGCAAGTGTCTTCTACTATAGCCTCGGGCCGAATAAAGCCTTGTGAGTGGATTTGGTTGACGGAAACTGAAAGAAGCCCGTCGTATATATATATATATATATATATATATATATATATATATATATATGTATGTGTGTGTGTGTGTGTGTGTGTGTCCCCCAACATCGCTTGACAACCGATGTTGGTGTGTTTACGTCCCCGTAACTTAGCGGTTTGGCAAAAAGAGACCGATAGAATAAATACTAGGCTTACAAAGAATAAGTCCTGGGGTCGATTTGCTCGACTAAAGGCGGTGCCCCAGTATGGCCGCAGTCAAATGACTGAAACAAGTAAAAGAGAGTAAAGAGAGATACCCGTTGAAGTGACCACACAAAGCTGCTGTTAATAAATATTCAAATGCATAATTATTAAGAGTAATTTTAAATAATGTCATATGAATATGAAAATTGTTTAACGCTGGTGTGGGGTGCAGGAACATATGTTGTCATATACTACTAAAGACCGTCAACTTCCATCATCATGCTGTTGTTGTTATTACGGCGGCGAGCTGGCAGAATCGTTAGCACACCGGGCAAAATACTTAGCGGTATTCCGTCCTTAGGTTCTGAGTTCAAATTCCGCCGAGATCGACTATGCCTTTCATCCTTTCGGGGTCGATAAATTAAGTACCAGTCAAGTACTGGGGTCGATGTGATCGACCATCCCCTCCCCTAATTATTATGATTATTATTATTATTATTATTATTATTATTACAGCGGCAAGCTGGCAGAATCGTTAGCACGCTGGGCGAAATGCTT
>NC_068993.1:33229413-33231664 GCF_001194135.2 Octopus bimaculoides
GCACACACATCTGCGATGATTTCCTCAGTTCTGCTGGTTGCGGGTCTCTCAGAACGTTCGCCAATACCGACATTTTTTGGCTATCTTGGAAATGTCTGAACCACTCGTATGCTTGTGTGTGGACCATGCATTCCTCTCCATACACTTTCTGCAACAATCCGGATATTTATTGATCAGCCCTCGTATGTACTCACACACACACACACACACACACACACACACACACACATGTGCATGTATGTATGACTTTATATTTGAAACGGGAGTTTCTAGGTTTTTGAGGAACGTGGTAGTATCTCTAAGTAAGTTTTGATCCCATATCTACTCTGTACCGAAATAGTAGCTCCCGTTAGAGTCTCGGCTATGGGCCAATTAACATATGAACCACTGAGAGTGAAGGGTCCCTAGTTCTCGTTAGAACTTCCTTCTAGAAGGTGAACTCGTATAAAAATCCTGAAGTGAAGTTGGTTTCTAGTTGTGTCAGCCTATTCTGTGGTGCTGATATTGTTGCTAATTTCGTTCAAAAATGGGTCCATCACTGAGCAACACTTTATTCACTCAAAACAAATTCGCGCACATGAATTTCTTGGACTCCAGGAAAGTTTTTGTACGAACTTGCTGTGTTTAAGAAGTGGTCTTACATGCTCACGAGTTGATTTCCACTATATAAGTGTGTGTGTGTGTGTGTGTGTGTGTGGGTGTGTGTGTGTGTGCGTGTGCGTGCGTGTGTGTGTGTATATATATATACAACGTTATATATATATATATATAACGTTACTTACTTTTTATTCAACCTGATACACACACACACACACACACACACACACACACACACACACACACACACACACACACACACACACAAGGTTGAGTAAAAAGTAAGCAACGAAGAATTTGTACCGGATCTAAATATTTGATATGACGCCTGTCTATAGGGAACTGAATCGCTCCCCATGAGGAGGAAGGATTGTTTAAGATTTGGTCTTGTAAAAGAGAAAGACGTGCCACTATGAGGGAGAGAGTAATGATTAAGTGGTCAGTATGGTGCTGTGCTGAGAGGAATTACTTCTGTCTGGTGTTGTAGCGTACTTTTAACCAACGATCCGTGCAGGTAATGACGGGCGGTTTTTAAATTATGTGTAATTGGAATTTTGTAAAGAAAAATTTGTTCAAGCGGATATTTCCGATCTTTTGTTCAACAAATCGAAATGTGTTTTACTTCCGTGTGAGGCATAGATTGCATCTTTGGTCTATTTGAATATAGGTTTGCAGTTAAGACGATGCTCCAACTTATCGGGATCTTGTTAATTTCATTATCCTACAGATTCAGGTGTGGTAAAATAGAAAGTTAGAGTTCATCCAACCTCTGGTTTTATTTCTACCAACATCTCTTACAGGAGTGAAAATGCTCTCTGAGACATTGCAATGAATTGTTCGGAATACCATGGGAATACTTTGTCTTTTTGCTTAGGGAGTCAAGATTAGGGAAGTCTTCTGGGTGGAACTAATTCCTCTCCAGTAGGCGGATATCGACTGCACCTAGATATCTTTGGTGTGTTGTAAGTGAAGTGAAACGAAATAATTTAATCAGCAATCAATCTACAATGCAAACCCGTTTTATTTCTGTTACCCTATTTTGGAGGAAGGGTAACGGTGGTAATCCTTTGGTAATCCTTTGGTAATCCTTTTTCTCGGGGACTTCAAGAAGAAAGGTATAAGAAAGGGCCGAAGAAATATTAGTTAACTTTATGAATGCCAAAGGCTCGCTAGAGGCAAGTGGTGTTGGTTGAAGCCATTTCCAGATCCATCAGGAACGCT
Organism: Octopus bimaculoides; assembly: GCF_001194135.2. Classification (NCBI taxonomy): domain Eukaryota; kingdom Metazoa; phylum Mollusca; class Cephalopoda; order Octopoda; family Octopodidae; genus Octopus; species Octopus bimaculoides. The sequence continues at coordinate 33,231,232 of NC_068993.1, forward strand.
TGTAGAACTTCATAAATTGATCTTCTGGATAAAGTGACGTTGGCGTATGTTGCTACCTCTTTATAGTCCATCCCCAAAGTTCCTTCCTACCGAGCTTCGTTTACAAGGTTGGGGTTGACCAGAGGGTTTGATAGGTGACACTTGCCGAAGGTGCTATGCAGTGGGACCGAACTTGGTGTCATGTTATTGTGAAGTGAACTTCCAAACCATGCTGTCATACCTTTGCCAGAACTGGAAGGTTGCAACTTCCTTACAGTATTCATAAAATGCAGACCAAAATGTTTAGCGACATTTCGTCTGTCTTTGCGTTCTGCGTTCAAATTCCACCGAGGTAGACTTTGCCTTTCATCCTTTCGGGGTCGGAAAAATAAGTACCAGTCGAAAACTGGGATCGATGTAATCGACTGACCTCTCCCCCGAAATTGCTGGCCTT
>NC_068993.1:33232079-33234662 GCF_001194135.2 Octopus bimaculoides
ACACACACACACACACACACACACACACACACACACACACACACACACAAAAGATTTAAAAATATAATTTACTGATTTCATCCGTCTATGCTTGCTGTAATTATATACAAGAAATATTTTTAAATTCACCATTTCCACTACAAAGAGAAAGCAAGAAAGAGTATTATATAAATAAAAAAGAAAAAGTGCAATATGTAAGAATTTCAATATATTTTCTACTATATGTTATATTTAAAAAAAACACAAAATGCGAAAGTTACGTAAATCAAATATAAGAAACAGAACAAAGCTATTTTGAAAGATTTTATTAGAAGAGTTTACAATACATAGAGGTAAAAATATACCTCTGCAGCTTACATGATAGAACGTAAAGTGCAGAGCTGAGGCAAAAGGGCGTGGAAGAGAGGTAAGTATACCACAAGCTAAAAAGAAACCCCATCTCTTTTCAAACCACAATTCCAATAACACATTTCACGTATGTTACATGTCATTTATGCTCTAGAGAGATGCATGAATGTGATAAACTTTCATCTATTCTTTTTGCTAGCTTGCAATGTCAAGTTCAATACCCAATGTACGACTGAAGTTGGGTGAATCTAGCATATAAGGCATTGCTGTATGGTTTAGAAGTTTTCTTCGCAATTATGTTGTTACAGGGTCGATCTCACTGCGTAAAACATTAAGTAAACGCCTTCTACTATTGCCAATGCCTTGTGAGTAGAGTTTGGTAGACGGAAGTTATACATAATCCACACACACACGAACACACACACACACACACACACACACACACACACACACACACACACACACACACACACACACACACACACGCACGCACACACGCACGCGCACACACATACACGCGTATTCGTTGTTGGCGGAGGGAAGCAGTATTAGTACCGAATAGCAATTTTTATATCTTACTTAGCGCGGATATACTAAAAGAAACCCACAATATTGCGGTATTCGTCCTGAGAAGGTATATCATATAGACATATAGTGCTGATCACTCTTGTTCTATGTATCAGTACTGGGAAAATTTGTCTAAGTAAGCAGTGAGAGTGGATACTTGCTACTGATTATGCGCAAATACGCAGAAATCACGCGATATAGCAATTTTAATATCACTGCTGGACACTTTTCTCTTCTACTGATACTTCTGTGCTTTTTAGCACTATACGTTTATACAAGATGTCTTCTCAAGACGAAGACCACAGTATTGTGATCTTTTAGTATATCTACAGCAAGATATACAGATTGCTCTCTCTCTCTGTCTTTCAGTCTCACTGTCTCTCTATCTGTCTGTCTCGTTTTCTGTCTCTCTTGATATATATGTATATACACCCATACAGAAGCACACATATACATAAATACAAAGCCTTGTATGTGTTTGTGTTTATGTATGTCCTTTATGTAAAATTGATAAATAAGAGCTATAGAACAAATATCAGACTTGAATGATTATTGTGGAAAATATGATCGAATAAAACATCTTCACCACAGAGTCCCATACTTAAAATTTTTAAAAAAGTAATAATATTTTCAGGGTACCGTTGAATTATACCACTTTCGCTCATTTAAGCAACAAACCCTGTTAACTCTGCACCAAAGATTCTTATAAAACTCTCATATTTAAACAACGTACTTTGCCAACTGTGTACCAAAGAATCCTCGTACATGCTCATATTTGATTAGCGAACCCTTCTAAATTTGTACTGAAGCAACTTACAAACTGAATCTATGATGCGTGCGTTTTTGTGTATGTGTTTATATTTGTATATACGTTTTCCGGGTATGTATATGCATGTGCGTATAAACTGCGTTTTGTATATCCGCATATGTATGTGTGTGTGCGTGTAGAGATGTATATATATGAGCGTAGTGATGCGCATGGGTATATATGCGTGTATGCGTAGACATATATATGTATATATATGTTTGTATGTATATTTACACGCGTGTGTGAGTATGTAATGCATACATGTGTGTGTGTTTGTGTGCGGTCATGTATGTGTGTGTGAATATGTGTGCATATTCTGATTCTATGAATGAAGTATTACTTTCACCATGCCTATTGGAGTAATTTCCCTTTATTCAACGTTTTTTTTCCATTGCGCCTTGTCTTAATAACTGATGAGATGCCGGAGCAGACTTCAGCCCCGGTATTCGAAACTCTGAGTTGTATTATGGCAACCAACTAATTGTCATATATTTATAGATAAATTCTCTATTTTACATAATATCGAGGTCTCATTCATTCTTTTGTTGTCATATTATTATTATTAATATTTATACATATGTATATATATATTTCGCTAACCTTTGATATACTAAATAGTTATAATATATACAACAATATGTATAAATTTATGGTATTTTCCAAATTATTAAGGATTATCAAATATGTCACACATCCTACTCTACATGTATATATTTATATATCCTCTTACATACATACGTGTATATATAAACGCATACATATTTACATATATATATTTACACACGAACGCGCGCACACACACACGCACACACACACACACACACACACACACACACACACACACACACACACACACACAC
>NC_068993.1:33235952-33240665 GCF_001194135.2 Octopus bimaculoides
TATATGTATATATATATATACTCTTTTACTTGTTTCAGTCATTTGACTGCGGCCATGCTGGAGCACCGCCTTTTAGTCAAGTAAATCGACCCCAGGACTTATTCTTTGGAAGCGTAGTACTTATTCTATCGTACTTATTCTATCGTACTTATTCTATCGTACTTATTCTATAGTACTTATTCTATCGTAAACAGACCACCATCGGTTGTCAAGCGATGTTGAGGGGACAAACACAGACACACAAACAACACACACATACATATACATATACATATATACGACGGGCTTCTTTCGGTATATATATATATATGTATATATATATATATATATACACACACGTATACATGCACACAGGAGACACAATTTCTTTGTATAGATACACTGATTGCAATGAAAAGCACGTACATATAAGCCTGTCCTAAAGAAAAAAAACGCGCTAGTTGATATATACGTATATGTATTTGTATCTATCTATCTATCTATCTATCTATCTATCTATCTATCTATCTATCTATCTATCTATCTATCTCTCTATCTCTCTATCTATCTATCTATCTATCTATCTATCTATCTATCTATGTACGTCTGTGTCTGTGTGTGTGTGCGCGCACACATACACATCAATCCGTCCATCCCTACATACATACATACATACATACATCAGTGAGGCTCGATCTTCGACTTTCACAAATGTTGGAAGTAGTGACACCTACTGTGGTCAGTGAAATTAAAAATGTTCCCAGGCGGATGAAAGAATACAAAGATCCAGGGAAAGATGACATAACGATCGAGATGTTTAGGTGCAGATGTAAAAAGCTGTGCAAAATCCTCGTTCTACGCTTCAGCCGCTATCTGAAGGAGAATAAGCTACCCTCGCTATGGAAAGAGTCGAATAACATCTTGCTTCATAAGAAAGGTGAGAAAGAAGATTTCAGAGACTATTTCCCCAAATGCCTCGTTTCACGTCATAATTGCCAGATTATTGAAACATCACGATGACCAGCAACCGAAGGAGTAAGGATTTTCCGTAAAAACTAGAGAACGACGAATCATATATTCATTCTAACAAGCTTATAGAACGAGTGAAAAAAACACAAGCTGCTTCTGTGCTTTAACTACAAAAGGCCGTTTTACAATGTCGAGATGACGCAGTGTTGAGATCTCTGAAATGCAATGTATCGAAATGCAGTATACTAAATTGCTTAGAGATGCGAACTCTGGATGCACCACAAATATAGTTCTGCTATTACTACCAGTAAGTGTCCAAAAGAGGGCCTCAAGCAAAGAGATATCTTCTCTCCAAAGCTGTTCACCACATGCCTAGAAATGCTCATCAGAGACATTGAATGGATAGGGGATATGAGCCTCAACGGCGAGTTATTATCACACATCCGATAGGCAGATGACATCGTACTCATCGCAGATCAGCTGCAGATTATGCTGACTGAATTGAGATCAATAACTCAACAGTAGACTTAAATTGAATTGTATGAAAACAATATATACGGTCCAAAAACGTAGGAGAAAGCTTCATAGAGGTGGAAAGCGACAAAATCGAGGAGGTAAAGTTGTTCGTCTACGTAGGTCACACAACAAATATGCTCTGAAATATGAATACTGAAATCTCGAAGACAGTGTAAAACGCATTTATCTCAATAAAGGATGTGTTCAAAGCAAAGCTGTAGAAGCCCATACGCGCTAGACTCCTCATTAGCGCTGTCATACCAGTGCTCTTATGCGCACATGGACGCGGGCTACTACGAAGAGAGAAGAACATCGATTGGCTACGACGCAAAAGGCTATGGAAAGATCCATGCTAGGAATATCATTAAAGAGCGTATTCCAAATGAAATAATTCAAGAATCGAGCGGCACCTCGGGCAAGTACTTTCTACTACAGCTCCAGGCCGACCAATGCCTTATGTGTAGATTTGGTTTGTACGCATGCGTGCGTTTCTTTGTTTTTGCATTTGTCTTACTATCATCTCTTGACAACTGGTGTTAGTTTACGTGCCTGCATCTCCAGCGAAAGGAAACACTAGAATAAATACCAGATTTGAAAATATGTACTTGGGTCGTTTTGTTCGATTCAGCTCTTCAAAGCGGTGACCCAGCATGGCTGAGGTCCATTTACCGAATATATATATATATATATATATATATATATTTAATAATATCGAATGGAAATAGAAATATTAGAAATTTCTACTACCAGTGGCCTAGCGTGTAAAAATTTAGTCCAAAGATTATTTATTATTCATATAAATACAGTGTACATCTAAACACATAAGAGGTATCCATCATAGGATTCCCCCACACTAGAAAGAACAGCCAAGTTCCAAACCGCTGTCAGGGATAAAATTTCGAAAGGAATGAAATGAAAAATAAAAACATTTACCATCTAGTTTCCTGGACCATTGGTTTCTGATTTTTATTTTAGCAAATAAAATAATTTGCTAGGTAAAATCTTCATCAGCAGGTACACCAATGATTAAACATTAAACATATGATATATATATATCATATTTTAAGGCACCACAAACTGTAAGAGTGAGTGGGTGGAAAATCTTGATCATGCTGCTTGTGCACTGGTCAAAATTCTTAATCTTGCTGTCTTCTCTCAAAATGTTGAATCCTTAGTATATACTCTTTTCGAAATCTCCTTACCAATACAAGTGTTTCTTCCACGGAAATTGACTCACATTACATGTGGATTGATTTGCAATTTCTTAGAAATTCTTCGACATTTTGAAAAATTCTTGAAATCTTTCAATATCCTATGAACCTTTAGAGCTATCCTTTCCCAATATCATATTTGGTACCAAACGCTGTAGATGCTAACCTCTGTTCACAACTATTAGCACATCTCTTTTGTCGTCATAACTGGAAAAAGAACACCGATATGCTTATTTTAGCCTGTACAATTTTTTGCTTTGTTTCATTTATTTAAATACTTCTCAGTTGTTAATACGCATCAGTTGTTTGTTGTTCTTGTACAATTTCATTTCTATTTCTTCTTATTTATATTGCCCTGACTTCCTTGTCTTACGCTTTTCCATTGGTTTTTCTTAACTTCCCTGCTCCTTCCTTTCTTCATTTAGTTTCGCATATTATTTCATACCTTATATTCTATTTTATCCTCTTTCACATTTCTCCATCATAAATGTACACTTCTTCCTTTGAGTTATTGTATCTAATTTACATCCTCTAGTATTTTAATCAATCGAATGTTCTTTCTTTCTTTCTTCATATTATCCTCATATTATCATGTTTTTGCTCTCTTTTACTCTTCGTCTCTATATTTCTTTTCAATTTTATTGTTAACAACTTACTCTATTTCTTCACGATCAAACGAAATAAGCCATTTGAGTGTTCACAGTACTTGACGTGGACTCAACGCATTTGCTTGGACAGAATGCAAGCAACCATTTTTAGGTTCGAATCTTGCCAAAAACGCAACAAAATAAGTGTCAATATTGCTGAAAAGCACAGTGCACGAGGTTAATAATGAATTAACGCCGTCACGACTTAAAACAGTACCGCCCTCACAACCGTTTCAGCCAGATTCTGCCAATAACATATGTCTCATCTCACTAGCAAAGATTATCAGCTGCAAGTCCTTACTGTTGAAATGACGTGATTCTGGAGAAGCCAAGCTTTTCTCCGAGTTTATTACTATTCATAAACACGATTTTGCTGTTTGCTTATGTCTCGTCTGTGAGTTCAGTTTGCACACGGATTTATCACACTCAACTCATTGTTTTCTTTTTCCATCGGCGTTCCATAATTTATTTCACAGAGAAAGTAATTAACACACACACACACACACACACACCGACACACACACACACACCGACACACACACACAGACACACACACACACACACACACACACATACATACACACATGTGTATGTATGTATGCATGTATGTATGTATGTGTATATGTGTGTGTGTGTGTCTACGTATGTTTGTATTTATGCATGCATATATGTACATATACACATGTATATCGATATTCATACATATGTGTGTGTGTTTAATTACTTTCCTTACGAAATAAATTACGAGATGCCGATGGAAAACCAATGGTTGGGGGTGACAAATCCGTGCTCAGACTGAAACCACAAGTGAAAAAAAGCAAACAATACACACACACATATACATGTGTGTATGCACATATAATGTATATGTAGATAATTACGTATGTACATGAGATACACGCATATATATATTTCAGAAATATATATATTTACATACATATGTGTATATATTGACATTTTTATATATATCTTATATACTATATATATCTATGTATATATATATATATTTGATAAATATATTCAAAAAGGGATAAAACTCTTTTACAAGAATTTTATCAAGAAGCCAGTGTGTAAAAAAATTCATAAGGGAAATTTCTATTCCCAAGAATATAATTATTCGTTTATATTTATATAAAGGGCATTATTACAGAAAAATAATAACGCCACACAGAGAGTTGGTCATCTTCGGTTGGTTGTTTTTCCTCGCATTAGGTACTAAATGTGGTTATTTTGAGAAGTCCACTGTGTGGCGTTATTATTTTTCTGTAATAATGCCCTTTATATAAATATAAACGAATAATTATATTCTTGGGAATAGAAATTTCCCTTATGAATTTTTTTACACACTGGCTTCTTGATAAAATTCTTGTAAAAGAGTTTTATCCCTTTTT
>NC_068993.1:33240710-33241831 GCF_001194135.2 Octopus bimaculoides
TATATTTCAGAAATATATATATTTACATACATATGTGTATATATTGACATTTTTATATATATCTTATATACTATATATATCTATGTATATATATATATATTTATATATCAATATCTGTGCCCATTTATACATTCATATGTATATGTATATATATTATTCACATATGAATGTGTGGAAGTGCGTGGCTTAGTGGTTAGGGTGCCGGTATCATGATCGTAAGATTGTGGTTTCTATTCATGGACCGTGCGACTCGTTGTGTTTTTCAACAAAACACTTCATTTCACGCTACCCCAGTCCACTCAACAAGCAAAAACGAGTAATCCTGGGATGAATTGACGTCCCGTCCGTATAAACTCCCCCCAACGTCCAACTGGGAAATTTATAGGCCATGAAACCCGGGAAACCGGCCTTTATGTGTCACCATGATTCGAGAAGGAAGGTTTACATATGTATGTATATACATATCTACTGCCCGCATAAAGGTGTGTTCACGTACACATATAGACACAGCTATATACGACTTTCTTTGGTATTGGATATTCATCGCGTACAGTGTTCCTAGTGAATTTAATCACCGTGACAGGTGGACAGTCGAAATAAATGAATAGACAAAATCCTTTCACTTTTATAAAAACATTAAAAACGTATGGAATGCCCTACAGACAAAAAAACTATGTCCATTTACGCGGGTGCTCTGGGACATAAGTAATGGGTGTGTAAAGTTTGGTGAAAATCGGTCGAGAATTGTGGAAGCGTATTCGTTCAGTGTTCTTAGAGAATTTAATTACAGTCTATTTATTTCCACTGCCCTCCAGCGACTGTAATTAAATTCACTAAGAACACTGAACGCATATTATATATATTATTATATTATATTATATATATCTTATATATAATAAAGCTGAAGTTGTGTATCTGTGTGAAGCCTTTTTAAAAGTTTATAGAAATCCACATTTTCCACTTTTTCGTAAAAATTTTACATCAATGGAATTTTCTCGATGTGAACTTTCCAGTGCAGTAATTAGATTTTTAAAAATTGTGTGATTTAAGGGAGATTTGGCCGTTGTTTCTAGCAACTTTTATATTTCTTCTCTTCTACCTGTACCGGCGTTCTTACACAT
>NC_068993.1:33242108-33244906 GCF_001194135.2 Octopus bimaculoides
AGAGAGAGAGAGAGAGAGAGAGAGAGAAAGTGATACATACAAAGTCATAGATTAACTTCGTTTTCACTTACTTCGTTCTTCTTCCTCTCTCCCATTTAATAGCTTTCTTCTATTCCTCTACCTCTAACATATTTTTCATAACATAGAAACGTAAAAACACACACATTCACACATACGTGATCTGTGACAACAACATACACATAAACACATACACACATCAACATTATAGATATAAGATTTACTTTGTGTGTGTTTCTTATATAAACACGCACACGCATTACTATTTTATAACTGTCTCCCTCTTCTATCTCTCTCTCTCGCTCTCTCAAACCATACACGCGCACGTACACACAAGCATTCACTACAATATAACTCATGTTCTTCAATGTTTTGTAAATATACAAACTACAGAGCTTATGTAGACAGGACAACACATTGCAAAATCAGTGAACTTCATTAGAAATGTGGGTACTTTTTCAGATTAACACCCGCACGATTTTCACTAGGGTGTTAGGGTTAGGGTTTAGGGTTAGTGTTAGGGTTAGGATTAAGGTTAGTGTTACGGTTACGGTTTTAGGGTCAGGGTTAGGGTTTTAGGGTTAGGGTTTAGGGCTAGGGTTTAGGGTTAGGGTTTAGGGTTAGGGTTTAGGGTTAGGGCTAGGGTTAGGTAATCGTGCGGGTGCTGATCTGAAAAATTACCGAAATGTGAAAACTACCGACCATGCCATCTGTTATGTTCTGTTTAATATGTACATAGATTATGCCTCCAAAGAAGAGAGCTTGCTGGGGAAAGAAAGCAACCGGTTTAAAAAGACAGCAACAGACTGCAGCAATTCAACACATTCCAGAAGCTACTTTGAACATAATGCAAAATGGTGCATCAACATCTACTGCCCAATCTGATAGAATTTTGGCAGAACTGTGTAGCAACAGATCGCCAGCAATTGCTTCATCAGAAATTGCCGTCCTAGCTCCTGCTAAAAGGGATTACCTTGCTATGTATAATCAGGACAGCACAAAAGGTTGCTTTGCACAAGCATTTGTATAGCCAATTAGACGGATGAAATTTACGTACGCTTAATAATATTACGCAAAACAGCCTTCAGACTTTCCCTATTAATTTCATCGTCTTCTGAATTATGGACATATTTACATCATAAGGGTTTTTTCATTGTAAGGCTTTCTTTTTTAGTTGATTTTCACCTAGCAAGACTTATCGTAGATGGCGTAATAAGTCACAACCGGACAACGTCGGGTTATACTGCTAGTATATATATATAAGTAAACAAATAGTATTACAGTTACAAGATAGAATTTATAAAACAAAGAATTTATTCCAAAACGGACTTTCAGACAATACGACGAACATAGACTACTAGATATTTTGTTTCTTAATCTACATCACATTACAAACATGATATTACACACAAAAAAAAAAAACCTAATAAAGACAAGTGGAAAAGTATATCTCATAAACAATGTCTTCGGATAATATATAAAGAAAATGACAAGCTCAGAGCAATATCGAAGGATTAAATGTATTATCTGTCAAATGATTTGCGTTAAGTTGAAAATAGTCACTCCTTTTGGTCATTGTTTCATTGTAACATTGAAGTTTAAATGTTTGGAAAATGATGACGGTGTTTCTTGATTCCAACCGTAGACGTTGGGTTCATATTTACAAATAACAGTAATTCGTCGTTTCCATATAAATCTATTTCTGTAAACGGAAATATCTTCAGTTTGCATAAAATATACAACCTTCTGTCAACAACTTCAGTTGAGTAATCCGATCCCATGCAAATATCGAAGAGTCCATTGCCGTATTTCTTTTGTAATAGAGTAGAGATTTTCGAGATAATGGAATGGTTTTACATTAGAAATGTGGAAGAGTTGTGTTGGAGCTAGTATGGTTGATAGCATCCGTTAGTATCTGTTGGTTAGTTGAAGCGTCAAACTTTCTTTTAGTTATGGAATTAATCTTATGCTATGAAAGCTTTAGCGCTATCCTATAGTGACCGCACTTGAGCTATCGTTTAATATTAGATCATAGAGAATTTAATGTAATATAGCTAAAAATTAAGTCTCTGGCACGTTTCGGTATTCTGATCTTATCCAAATGAGTAAAGATTAAAAATGGTTACTGCTCTGATCTTATACACACACATACATGTGTGTATACATGCATACATGCATGCATACATACATACATACATACATACATGCATACACACACGAGTACACGCGCGCGCACACACACACTTTTATATACATACACATATACATTTGTATGTATATTTATGTACTTATGCACACATATATACATAGCTATATAGGCACAGATACACATAGAGACGTATATATACATGTGTCTGTGTGTGTGCGTGCGTGAGTGTAGTGTGTGTATGTGTGAGTGTGTGAGTGTGTGTGTATGTGTTAAATTAGGTAATCTTCCTAGTAAAATCTTTTGCCAAGAAAATACCCATAACTGATGTATTTATTATACGAGAGCAAGATTAATCAGCTCTAAAAACGTGAATAGGAACGATCAGTTGATTCCAAGTATTTCACTTCATTAAGTTGCCGTGACCAATTGAAAGTATATCGTTGCTTGTATTAAACTACACTCATCATCTTCAATGGATCAAAATTTACAGCGGGTGGTCATCCACCATATATGCAATTATTATGTATATGTGTGTGTGTATGAGCTCTCACTCACTCACTCACTCACTCACTCACTCACTCGCTCTCTCTCTCTCTCTCTCTCTCTCTCTCTCTCTCTCTCTCTCTCTCTC
>NC_068993.1:33246057-33251080 GCF_001194135.2 Octopus bimaculoides
TATATATATATATATATATATATATATATATATATATATATGTATATGTATGTATATATGTATGTATGTATGTATCTATCTATCTACACTAAACGCATACACACGAAAACAAACGCACACATATAAACATCTTTCTATGCGTGTGTGTGTGTGCGCGCGCGCGCATGTGTGTGTGTGGTGAATATTAATTGTTGACGGTTGATTACGGATGTGTGCAGTACGTGCATTGGATAATTATCTAAGCCTATGTGCGTGTGTATATGTGTGTGTGTGTGTATACATATGTATGTATACACGTACACATATACATACAAACATACATATATGTATGTATGTATGTATGTATGTATGTATGTATGTATGTGAGGTCTTTACTATTTACCTGTGAAATGTCAGACCTCATCATTATATTTTGCAGAAGGTGTGTTGTGTTTGATTAGAAAACAAAGGTGTATTTAAAGTTTGACTTTTAATCCAAATCATTTAAAACTTGGAATCTATTTCCTCCTCGCCACAATCCTTCATTTAATTCCCTTATATTCCAACGATTTCTATCTCTCTCTGTATATTTTTTATAGTTTTATATCATTTTTAGGTATTAGGTGCAGTTTGATGGGAAGTAAGTTATTTTTTGCAATTGTCATTCTATAAATATTGTTTCTTTGCGTAGACATTAGTCTTGAGGCGCATCATTAATTAGATATGTGATTACGTGACATTTATGCATTCCTATTTATATAATTTAACTGAACTTTGTTGCCACTAGGAATCAAGACCAGGTTGGAGATTTTGTCTTCAGGATTATATTGCATGGTGTTCAGTTAACATTTTTTAATTCTGTTATTCTTTTACTTGTTTCAAGGCATTTGACTGCGGCCATGCTCGGGCACCGCCTTTAGTCGAACAAATCGACCCCAGGACTTATTCTTTTTAAGCCTAGTACTCATTCTATTGGTATCTTTTGCCGAACCGTTAAGTTACGGGGACGTAAACACACCAGCATCGGTTGTCAAGCGATGGTGGGTGGACAAACACACACAAACACACACACACACACACACACACACACACACACACACACACACACACACACACACACGCACACACGTCTACCAAATCCACTCACAAGACTTGGGTTAGCCTGAGACCACAGTAGCAGACACTTGCCCAAGGTGCCACGTAGTGGGACTGAACCCTGAACCATGTGGATGGTAAGCAAACTTCTTACCACACAGCTACGCTGCGCCTAACTTTTAAATATTATTTCGTATCCTTTTTTTCCGATGAAGAGCAAATGCCCAAAATTGTAGAAGAAAACAGAATACAACAGAAGACAGCAGGAACTATGGCGTTCACGCCAGGGAAAGTGTCAGCATAAGTGAAATGGAGTCGCTTCACGTGAAAATCGAAACCGATGATTTATGATCTCAATTTGCATGAAATTTTCTTTTTGTTCTATTGAGGCCAAAATCTCACTTTACCTATGGTTTCTGATTTAAGTATAAGTCCAGCAATTTTAATGGAGAAGGAATTAGTCGGTTCCGTCGATCCCAATACTTTACTGGTATTTCCTTTTACCGACTTGAAAGGATGAAGGCAAAGTCGAGATTTGAACTCAGAACGGAATGAGTCGAAGCGAATGCCAGAAAGAACTTTTCTGAAGCTCTGATGATTCTGGCAGCTCATTATCTTCTCTTACCCTACATATTGAAATGTTAATTAGAATGAGAATCTTAATATTCGAACACTTGATGAGTTTTCGTCATCAAGAATGCTATAAAGGGAATTTAATTCAAATAGAAGTCGAGATCGAAACCGTGTTGCAAGATCAGCACGTCATCAGAGTACTACCTACTTTATATTGCTTGTGTTTGCAAAGAACTGAAATTTCTTGAGCTGGCACAAGGAATCAACCGTTGTATAAGACTAATAGTTATTTCATTGCTCACAAAAGGATAAAGGTGAAGTCGAGTGTGTTGAATTAGAACAGTGACGAAACCAAGTAAACAGGTTGCGCTTACATCTCGGCTACATCTTTCCCCACATTTTAAACATAAGTGCAATGTTTGAGCTTTTTCTGAGAGAAGAGTGCAGGGATTATAGTGCATTCATTGCTATATCAGGTCGTTAGTTATGTAAATGAATTTGAACATTTATATTATTTCACTTTTACCTCCCACCAACTGGAAATTGATTTTATATTATCGTCAGATTGAAAGAAATCGATTAAAATTAACCCTTTGGAGAAAGCTGGAAGATAATTTCATTTTGCCATATACCCTTCAGATTATCTCTGTTTACCGCATTTTATCCTTGCTTAATAATACTGGTAGTAGTAATAGTAGTGGTAGAAGCCGTAGCAGCAGCTGTAGTAGTTGTTATTGTAGTTGTACAGAAAGGGCATATGTACCAAAATTTAGGTTAACTTCAAAGTGAATTTACGTAAAATCGATTTCAGATAATCAAGAGAAGATAACTTGAGTAGGAGTAGAGAGAAATGTTTACCCCAGGGATGGAAACCTGGTTTCAAACTTTCTTCAATGTAGTTCAAAATTAACTTGTTGATGTTATTGTGGTTGTCATTGTTTAGTTCTAGCGCAGTCTTCAGGATCACAAAGACCTCCATCCATGAACATTCTGTTATTATTCTTCTCAAAGAGCTAGCACTGCAGTATCCAAAGTGGCTCTTCAAATGAAATATGGGGCAGATTTTTCTGCTTTCTTTGGTAAGTTATTGGACTAAGCGGGATTTTCTCAGCCCTTTGGGGGTGGTGGTGGTGGTGGTCTAGTATATACTTAAGGGATACAAAAAAGAGCCTTTACTGTTCTCAAATTTATTTAAGAGACCAAAAAGTTCCTGTAGTTGGTTAGTGTTATAAAATATTGAAAAGGTGTCAGAAAGCTCCAGAATGGAATTGTGATATTTGGGAAGTTCCGGATATCTCCGATTCCTTAAATGACTTCCATGGTAATTTATTAGCCAGGAGTATTAGGCTTGGTTGGCACTGGATTATTTCTTGCCCTAAGTTAATTAAGAGACGAACCTAGATAATGAAATGAATTAGGAAGTACAAAAACTCTACAAGAAATGAACCTAAACACACATATATATGCATACACATGCATATATAATACATATATACGTACATTATATATAATAATATATTTTATACATACAAACATACATACATATATATATATATATATATAACACATTTACACACACACACACACACACACACACACACACACACACACACACACACACACACACATATATATACTATATAATATATGCATATATATATGCATAAATTAACAGAATGAGATAAAAAATCCAAGGCTGTGAAAGGTTTCAGAACATTTATAAAGAGAAGGTCTTACAGATGTTTCCGGGATATTTTATATATCCCTTCATCAGAGACGGTGCGAGAAAACGCTTAAGTAATTGTTGTTATAGAGAAGATATGAAATACAGATTGAAGTGGAGAAATGAAAACAGACGTGAGATATGTAAGGATATTGTATCTGCAGTTCCGTTATTTATGCAGAATGGTGTATATATGTTTCCTGTACCTTGTGTGTGATTTTTGAAGATCTTAAATTTTATTTTTACACAACATAACAATATTATTTATAAACAATCACCCATAGTGCCCTAATTTATATATATATATATATATATTAAAAAGAGGCTGGGTAGGGGAAGTCTTTAAATCATGATGTTAATTACCAGTTAAAGGGGCAAGACGCTAAGAAACCTAGGATGTTAATACAGAGGAAATTTTATCTTGGGGCACTATGGGTGATAGCGAAACCAAAATAGGTAAAATATGTGTATTTATCAATTATAAACATTAACAAGGAAAGATTACATAGAATCAGTTTAATAACTAATTACTTATTATGTGGTTTCTATAAAGACTGGTCAGGGCATTTACTTATTGAATACGGGTAAGATAAACATGCTATCTATATATTAATTTTAAGACACAATTCAGAAAAAAATAAAGATGTGAACGGATACACACACATATTTATATATGTGCACACATGCACACCTGTACATACACAAATATTTATACGTTTATATGGATATATATAGTATAACCATCTCGCATAGACTTAAGTAAATGAAAAATCTCTATTTAAGAACAGTAACAACTTATAAGGCATAAGAGGTTAATAGGTAAGGGTATCAAAGTAAGAAAACAAAATAATAAGAATTTATTGAAAATAATAAGAAATACATATAGCCTACATTTAAAGAGACAGGGGATTAAAATTTGAGGTAGGGAAGAGGTAAAGGTAACCCGAAAAGAGGGGTAGTAGGTATGGACGTAGTGAGGATAGCTAAAGGTATTCAGACCGAAGAGATTTTATAAGTTGTAACGTTACATGTGCTACTGTATATATGATTTTATAATTTCTAGGGGGTATATAATTTAGTCGAGAGGAGACCTACTTACAAAAAGTCATTACAAATGAATGTTGATGTAACCATGATGTTCTCGTGATCTCATTAGTTAGCTTCCTTTATTTGCATTGATTTGTGAATATATAACTGTGTCATATGATCTCGAGCATGCATAGTAATTAAAACATGTAAGCATAATTTCTTTCACACTGAAATTATTACTACATGAATAAAGTTGCGAAACGGTTGTAATCCTAAGAATGTTATGTGGCTAAATTAAAATATATATTCACCTCTCCTACCCAATGACTTTCATGGTTTATGCACACACATACACACACACATATATGTATATACATATATTGATCAAAAGTGAATAATATTGTTGTTAAAGGTGTGAAATTGCTAGGATATTTGGGATGATAACTGATGAGGAATGAGTGTGAATTTGTTCCTTTGCTGTGCTTCTGTTTAAATTTTGGAACGTATATATATATATATATATATATATATATATATATATGGGAGAATATACGAAAAAAACAACAGACGAGGACAGGTGGTGTAAACAACAAAAGGATGTATTAGTATAACGCTCGGGAATAC
>NC_068993.1:33251447-33252357 GCF_001194135.2 Octopus bimaculoides
TATACACACACACTCACACACACATATGTGTGTGTGTGTATACATATATACATACACACACACTCACACACACACAAAAAAAAAAATATATATATAAACATGAACGTTCTCAAGTCTAAAATATGGTAACATTTATTGGCATGAACACTTCAGGAACAAACTCTTTGAACTTCTCTAGTAACCAGAAACGACTTTCAAGAACCTGAATACAAACATTTGAAAAATCGAAAACAAAAAGTAGAGTTAGATAACAACAACTGCAACAACCTCAACAAATAAAACAAAAACAAAACCAAGCAAGCGAGTAGCATAGCAGCAACATTGAGCTAATTCGGCATCCTATAAGTTTAAGTAAAACGATGTAGATTATTTTGCTAATAAATCTCATGCGATTACTGTAGCCTTGAACCAGCGATAGACTTGTATTAAGCGTTAGTGGTTTAGATTTTTTTGTTCTTTGTTTTTGTACTTGCGTCAATGTTTGTAATAAACTTGAGTAGGTTTAAATTATACTTTTGAAAAACAAATCCTCTTCAGATTGTATATTTTCTCGTTATCTATTTTCATGTATGAAGGTGCATGGCTTAGCAGCTTGGGCATTTGATCTCGTTCGTAAGGTCGTGAGTTCCATTCCCGACTGTGCGTTGTGTCCGTGAACAAAACAGTTAACATCAGTTGATCCGATCAACGGAACAGCCTGCTCGTGAAATTAACGTGCAAGTGGCTGAGCACTCCACCGACACGTGTACCCTTAACGTAGTTCTCAGGGATATTCAGCGTGACACAGTGTGACAAGGCTGACCCTTTGAATTACAGGCACAACAGAAATAGGAAGTAAGAGTGAGAAAAAGTTGTGGTGAAAGAGTACAGCAGGGTTCGCCACCATCCCCTGCCCGAGCATCATGGAGCT
>NC_068993.1:33254544-33255586 GCF_001194135.2 Octopus bimaculoides
ATATATATATTCAGGGGTTGGACAAAATAATGGAGACACCTTAAAGTTTCAAACAAACTTATTTTAATATGGGGTAGGACCGCCTTTGGCAGTAATCACAGCTTGAATTCTATGAGGTATGGACTCGTACAAAGTTTGAATTGTTTCCAAAGGAATTTTTGTCCATTCTTCAGCTAAAACAGTCTCCAGTTCTTGTAGTGATGATAGTGGAGGATATCGACTCTTTATGTATTTTTCTAAAATGCACCATAAATGTTCAATAATATTGAGATAATATTGAATAATATTGAGATAAGATGTTCAACTTCACTATAATGTTCTTTGTGCCATTCAGTAACAACTTTAGCCGTGTGAATTGGTGCACTATCATCCTGAAAGATCGCGTTTCCCTCCGGAAATAGTTTCGCAACCATAGGATGAATTTGGTGAGATAAAATGCTTAAATAGTCTTGACTATTAATTCTGCCATGAAGGGAAATCATTAGGCCGGGGGATTTCCAAGATATTGACCCCTGATCATCACAGATCCTCCTCCATGTTTAACAGTTGGAAGAAAGCAGTCTGGGTCAAATGCTTCTTTTGGCTGTCTCCACACATATACTCGGCCGGTTGTCAGAAATAAGGTGAAAGATGACTGATAAATAAGACAGCTGATTTCATGATTTCGTTCACTAAGCTACATTACTTTATGGTGTATATCTTAACATTTACTGTACATATTTTAATATGATTTTATATGGTTTTATTCTTATTTATTATACAGTAACATGATTTTATGTGCATTTAACAGTTTTCTAGTGATTTTACAATTCCAATATTTCTGGCGGACAGACGTAGGGTCGAGTAAAATGACTTAACTTGATTTTTATTTTTCCATACATTATTTTTGAAAACCGACGTATAATCGAGAACGACTTAAATCGAAACCACTTAAGCCGAGGTATGGCCAAGATATTAATACCATGACATCCTTGATACTTATTTGTTTTTATTCACCTTACTTTGAGCCTTGCGGATGATACCGGACTGGCTTGGTGCATCA
>NC_068993.1:33255893-33257985 GCF_001194135.2 Octopus bimaculoides
TATATATATATATATATATATATATATGTATATATATATGTATATGTATATACATACATAAATATATATGCATACATATATATGTATATGCATAAATAACATGCGCCCCCAGCACTATAATTTATTCCTAAAACGCAATTGTATGGATTATTTGGATGTTGGTACTTTTTGCATCGACGACCGACTTATTTAAACATAATAATTTTAATAATAAATAATATATATAGTAAGAGGAGACACACACACACACACACACACATATATGTAGACACACACTTAATAAACGGACAAATAATTATATACAAACAAATGAATGATAATGAAGCAAAATACTGAGCCAAATCTCTGGGAAATTCCCGGCCGATTGCTCTCTCTAGATTCAGTGCTTTAAGCCTTTTTAAAGATTACGAATGACGCCACCCTGTTCATTAGTTTACTCTTCACCTGAGGACTACATCATTGTTAGTTGGGAAACTAAACTACATCCACACATTGTCCTCTTGGTGATTTCATCCATGGATGTATGGAAGATAGTTGACAACCAGTGTCATTGTAACACTGACTCCGATACAGCCTGGACTTTATGCATTGTATAATTTCTTTTACTATTTTTTTCCCTGTTTTACTGCCCCTCTCTCTGTTTGTCTGTATCTCTCACTTTCTGTCATCACGTGTCACTTTTTTTTTTCTTTTTGTCTATCTCTTTCTACTTGTCCAACTCTTTCTGCCTGACTCTATTTCGCTGTTTGCCAGTCTATCTAATTTAGTCTGACTCTCTTTGACTTACTCTATCTCTCTATTTCTCTATTTCTCTATCTCTCTACTTCTCTCTCTCTCTCTGACTCTTTTTCTCCCTTTACATGTTTATTTCTTTGAGTCTAACTCTCACTATCTCTCTCCTTTCTCTTCTTCCTCTTTCTTTCTTTCCTTCTTTCTTTCTTTCTTTCTTTCTTTCTTTCTTTCTTTCTTTCTTTCTTTCTTTCTTTCTTTCTTTCTTTCTTTCTTTTTTTGCGTGTCATTCTCTTCCGATCTATCTATCTATCTATCTATCTATCTATCTATCTATCTATCTATCTATCTATCTATCTATCTATCTATTTAACAGCAAACAAAGAACTCATGACTTGGTCTATTATGGACGATAATGTCCGACCACCAGGCCATAGCCAATAATTATTAAGGTCTGTCGCAATGAAATCAAACACGGAACCACTTGTATGTAAACTTCTAAACTACACAGCTGCTGCATTTTATAATCAAAATTTACACAACATTATCAGTCCCGTGTTAAAGCAATTCCGACTTCCCCAACTATTTTTTGTGTGTTTTTTCTTTTTTCCTTTTTTTTTTTTGTACTTCATAGAATTAATGCTTACTCGGACTTCTCCTGGATTCAACTCCGGAACTCTAGCATGGATTACCACCCGGATTACATTGCATATCCTTTTATAAATTTTTTCCACAGTACCAATCTCTTGCTACCATTCTTGTCCTTTTCTTTCTTTCTTTCTTTCTTTCTTTCTTTCTTTCTTTCTCAACTATATATATATATATGTACAACACACACAGATAAAATAAATAGATACATATATGAAACAAATACACAAACAATTTATACACGAAGAAATAACGAAACGAGATCCTGAGCCAAATCTCTGGGAAATTCCCGGCCGATTGCTCTCTCTAAATTTAATGGTTTTATGCCTTTTTAAAGATTACGAAAGACTCCACCCTGTTCATTAGTTCACTGCTCACTGTTTACCCGAGGACTACACCAATATTGTAGACTAATATTGTCAGGTAACTAAACTACAACCACATATTGTCATCTTGGTGATTCCATCTACGGATGTAATGGACATAGTTTGCAACTTGTGCCATTGTAACACGGACTCTTATACAGCCTCGACTCAGTCTCTCCTCAAACTTCGCTTTCTGTTTATTTTCTACCTTATTTTCCTCCATCTCTCTTATTGTTTATCACTTTCTATCATCACGTGCCTCTCTCTACCACTCTCTCTCTCTCTCTCTCTCTCTCTCTCTCTCTCTCTGCGTGCCTGTCATTGTCGGATTAGCTCTCGTTATTTTCATC
>NC_068993.1:33261143-33262674 GCF_001194135.2 Octopus bimaculoides
ACACACACACACACACATACACACATATTTGCAGACATCAAACAACTCAGACAGCCACAAGTTTCAAGAGGCCTTTCCCTTTGATAGTGACGGGCTCGAATTCTGTAAAAGAAACGAAAATTGGATAAAACCCAACGAACATAAACACACGTCTTTATACAGGCATGCACACATTGAAACATGCATGCATAACTATATATTCAGACAGAAACATGTATATGTATATATACGTGCATACACACACACACACACACACACACACACACACACACACACATACACACACACACACACACACACATACACACATGCATATATATGTAGGTAGGTATGTAGGTACGTGGTTACTGTTCACACTCAGACACACTCACATACACACGCGCGTACGCGGTTACCGTTCACACACACAGACGTACACATTAATACCAGTGACAAAATTACGGCAGCTAACCCAGTATCCTCTCCATTTAACCAGTTATAATTCTCCCCACGTGATGCAAACAACGATCAATAATAATCTGGCTGTCTCTCACGTGACTATTGTTGATGTTTCGCTACAGATCTACCTTTAACTGAGATTACGAAGGTGCCTGGCATTGTTTCAGACGTCAGGGCGTTATTCGAGTGATATTTTATCTATAATTTCTAGCATTTCGTTGGTTCATTGGGTACTTTCGTTGTTATTTCTAGCATTTAGTGATCACTCGTTCAAATGGTGTTAGATCCGCCGCCGGACAAACACATAAGCATTATTTTCGTAAGGTTAGTGCACTTTCGAGAACAAAAAGTACATCTTGGGTAAAATCCAATCTCTAGAATTCCACATGACTAATGATGGCTGGCGTCGGTCGGAATCATTTCAGAAATGCTAAAAGGTTCGGTATGTTAGTTTTGTAAACAGTTTTATCTCTCAGAGCAAGGGTCTTTCCGAAAGGTCTGGAACTTTTCCAGATTTATGAATTTTACTGAATAATTTTTGCCAACGCAGACCACAAGTTTCCTGGAAACGTGGTATTTTCTTTTTTAATAATCTATTATAGATAGTGTTCTTATATTTCAGCATTATCCGGCGAAGGGCTATGGCCAAGGTCGAAACGTTATATATATATATATATATATGTGTGTGTGTGTGTGTGTGTGTGTGTGTGTGTGTGTGTGTGTGTGTGTGTGTGTGTGTGTGTGTAGGCGCAGGAGTGGCTGTGTAGTAGGTAGCTTGCTTACCAACCACATGGTTCCGGATTCAGTCCCACTGCGTGGCACCTTGCGCAAGTGGATTTGGTAGACGGAAACTGTATATGCTTGTCCCTCTACCATCGCTTGACAACTGATGCTGATGTGTTTAGGCTCCTGTAACTTAGCGGTTCGGCAAAAGAGGCTGATAGAATAAGTACTAGGCTTACAAAGAATAAGTCCTGGGGCCACTTTGTTCGACTAAAGGTGGTGCTCCAGCATAGCCGCAGTCAAATGACTGAAACAAATAAAAGAATATGTATATGTGTGTGCGTGTGTATATATATATATATATATATAT
>NC_068993.1:33263834-33264333 GCF_001194135.2 Octopus bimaculoides
AGAGAGAGAGAGAGAGAGAGAGAGAGAGAGAGAGAGAGAGAGAGAATGAGAGAGAGAGAGATAGAGAGAGAGAGAGAGATAGAAAGAGAAAATGAGAGAGAAAGTGGGTGAAGGGGTGTGCTATCATGTATATATACATACATCAATATACATCAATAAATATGCGTACATCTTTTTTGTATGTACGTGTGCATGTGTGTGTGTGTGAGAGAGAGTGTAAGTGAGTGAACGCGTGTGTTCCCAAGTATGTGTAAGTGGCACACTCTCTCTCTTTATCACAAATACACACACACACACACACACACAGACACACACACACATACACATCAATTTCATATACACGTCCATACATCTTTGACTTTCTTCTCTCTTTCACTTTAAAACAAAAGTAAAATTTGATTTTCAGGATAAAAGTTGTTAAAAAATAGCTTCGATTTATGTAAATTGACTACTATTGTTTGGATAGTTCCAATTAAATAAGTCCAGAAGTTAGGTTAAA
>NC_068993.1:33264918-33267637 GCF_001194135.2 Octopus bimaculoides
ATATATGTATGTATGTATATATACATGCATATATATATATGTGTGTGTGTATGTTTGTATGTATGTATCTATCTATCAATATATACAACACACAGTTATGTATACGTATGCGTGTATGCATGTATGTTTATCTTCACCTTACGTCACACTAACATATTTCAATTAGAAGTAAGGCTAACTGAGAGGTACTATGCGGGAAATGTGGCTTATTTTCATTATTTGGCATGGATTACAGACATTGAACGTCAAAGAATATTCTATCTCTTGTAGATGCCAAATGATAACCCTATCAGACTTCTGCTTTTTACAAGTTCTAGCTCTGAACACAATTGTAGCCAGATTTCCTATCAGGTATTAAACAACAGCAACACCATTCCCACCACTACTACCACCAGCACCAGCACTAATAACCGCAGAAACAGTCAGAACAACTGGCAACATTAAAACCAAGTTACAACTTCTTTCGTTTCGTGTTCAAATCACGCCGAGATCAATTTAGTCTTTTACCTTTCAAGAGTCGATAAATACCAGTTAAATACTAGAATCGTTTAATGAAATAACCTCTCCCCAACTTCCCAGAACGTGCAGAAAAATTATTAGAAATGACAAAATTTAATATCAATGAAGTTATTTAATCGGATTTGTGTGGACACGATTTCACTTTAAAAAAGAAAGAACGAAAAACCAACTTTTCTTCATCTTTGCCCCACATCTTTCTTTCTTTATGTATGTATGTATGTATGTATGTATGTATGTATGTATGTATCTATCTATCTATCTATCTATCTATCAATGAATATTTCATCGAACTTACATTTCTTGGCAAATTTCCTATTTAATTTTTATCCCGTTCTTCATACTCTTCTTACTATCACACATACACACACACACAAATACATACAGATAAACACACACACACATATAAGTACACGTACACATAAACGTGTATATATATGTGTGTGTGTATGTGTGTGTGTGTGTGTATGTATATGCATACGCGCGCACACACACACATATATATATGCATTTACTATTTTACTGAAGCAGTAAAAAAAACTCCACAAATTATTACTCAGAATTTTACTTAACTGTTCAACAGAAAGTTGTGATGAAATTCTGAGTAACAGTTTGTGAAGTTTTTCGGCTTCAATTAAACAGCACATTACTCTACCTTTGGTATTCGAGTACTATTTTCTCTTTCTTGTTTTGCACCTATGTGCTTGTATGTATGTATGTATGCATGTATGTATGTATGTATGTATGTATGTATGTATGTATGCAGGTAAGTAGCTATTTATGTAGATATGTATGCGTGCAGACGGATATGTATGTATGTATGTATGTATGTATGTATGTATGTATGTATGTATATGAAAACACATTAGTTTTTGTGAACTCAATGCATTTTCATAACTACTGTCTTTCCTACATTCGACTCAACATCAATGCTACGCCATAAAATCCCAGTACTGATGCGATTCTAGAACTGTGCAGAATTTGAACTCAGCATGGCAAATCTTGAATCCCTCTCTAATACTCCACAATTACAAGATTTTACTTATGCGAATGTTATTTTTTTTTGACCGAGAAAAACAGACAAAAAAAAATACTCCCTCACCTCTTGCCATCTCCCTTTTCTTCCTGTATAAATTCATGAGGTGAGTTACTTTTCCTCACTCTTTTGAGGTGGGTGGATATTCATTTAAAAGAAATGAAAAAAAGGAAACAAGAAAATAAACAAATTAATAAATAAACAAACAAACAAACAACTAACAAACAATGACATACCTATAGTATAGATCGACCAGAGTAACAAGACGTATTAGCTTCAAACAACGATTACAACCAGATTATCATATTTTCAAGATTAAAATGTTGATTGACAAGGATTACATAATTAAAGTCTTGTTTATCCTGAGCAGATAATACGAGTAGCATTAAGCACAATGTTTTCACCTTATCGTCTCGATTTGATAGACTAGAGGCAATGTTTTAAGGATGACATCAAAACCGTTGAAAATGATATGAGTTTACTCGTGAAACACGGTACCTGTGTTTCACCTTTTCCCAGGTAGCATGGGTGACTTAGTGTTAAAAATTGGATGGTTGTTAATATCCGAATTTAGGTAACAGAGCATGGTTATGTGGTTAAGAAGTTCGTTTCGTAACCGCGTGGTATCAGGTTCAGTTCCACTGCGAGGTATTTCGCGCTAGCGTCTTCTATTATTGGTCAACCAATAAATACATTGTAGGTGAAAGTGGCATATGAAATCTCAGCCAAAGTTCATCGTCTACATACATATAGACGCATATATATATATATATACATATATAATTCCAAGGTTTCAAATTTGTATGTTTAAAAATGTAAAGACTCACAACACGATCGATCTATATTCCATTTATTTAATTATTTACCATTCGATGTCAACATTTCTGTGCCCAACTCTATCCAGCGACTGATCCGTTGGATGTCTGATGTCAGTTGGGCACAGAAATGTTGACATCGAATGGTAAATAATTAAATAAATGGAATATAGATCGGTCGTGTTGTGAGTCTCTACATTTTTAAACATTTTTAAACATACAAATTTGAAACCTTGGAAGTATAAACAATGAGAACGACCCTTAAGGAATCTAATAAATGATCCTTTTGGGGTGAAGTCTTATGCTATATTGGTAGCGATTACGAAATTCACTGGAAAATTATATATATATA
>NC_068993.1:33268514-33271066 GCF_001194135.2 Octopus bimaculoides
ACACACACACACACACACACACACACACACACACACACACACACACACACACACACATGTATATATATACATATATACGATGGGCTTCTTTCAATTTCCGTCTACAAATCCACTCACAAGGCTTTGGTCGGCCCGAAGCTGTAGGAGAAGACACTTGCCCAAGGTACCACGCAGTGGGACTGAACCTGTAACCATGTGGTTGATAAGCAATCTACTTACCACACACCCGCTCCTGCGCCTATATATTCTTTTATTCTTTTACTTGTTTCAGTCATTTGGCTGCGGTCATGCTGGAGTACCACCTTTAGTCGAACAAATCGATCCCAGGATTTATTCTTTGAAAGCCTAGTACTTATTCAATCGGTCTATTTTGACGAACCGCTAAGTTACGGGGACATAAACACACCAGCATCGGTTGTCAAGCGATGGTAGGATGACAAACACACACACAAGCATGTACAGATACACATACACGCGCCCGTGCGTACGCACACACACACACACATATATATATATATACAACGGGCTTCTTTCAGTTTCCGTCTACCAAATCCACTCACAAGGCTTTGATCGGTCCGAGGCTATAGTAGAACACACTTGCCTAAGGTGTTACGCAGTGGGACTGAACCCGGAAGCATGTGATTGGTAAGCAAGCTACTCACCACACAACCACATATATATACATACGTACATACATACATACATATATATACATACATACATACATACATACATATATATATTATGTGTATATATATATATATATATATATATATATATATATATATATATACACACACATAATATATACTCACACACACAGACACTAAGACAGACACACACTCACATACATACACACATACATGCACACACTCATGCACACATATCTCTAATGGAATTCAGTAAAAACGTTTTCAGACACTAACCATTGTTTCATTGAAATTAACGTGAAACTTGACATTGTGAATATATGGCAATTTGGAAGTAATTAAGATGATATTTACTAATTCCCAATTACTGAGGCATTGAAATATTTTTGATTATCGTTGCTTGATATTTACTTGATATGTTTACCTCCATCATAAACATTCTTCTATATGGCATATTTTTTAGAACTCAGTGTACTCCACAGAATTTTGGTGAGATTTTAAAACAATGTGGCTTTGTGATACAATAATCTACGTCTGTTAGTCACAAGTGTCTAAATTAAACGACATTTCTAGGTTCTTCTCAAATATTTTCCATGTTATTTGTACCAAAGAGAAAAACACACAAAAGCCATATTTTAGAAATATTAGTATCATTAAAATCTTTTTTGAAATTTGCAGTATTTTTTAAACAAATAGCTACAAATTCTTCATAAATACTATGAGTTTGAAGTTATACTTTGAGTTTGAAGTTAAACTCATCGGGTCACTCGTCTTTAATTCTTTTTGATACGGATCCACACAAAACCGTCTCAGTCAAAATCTTCCATCAATATTCCATATTAATTTATGTCATAAGCATAAGCTTAACAAGGACAAAGTTATCGTATTAAATTGTTCATTATTTAAAAAATTAATTGAAACTAAGGCAGTGTATTTCAATAGAAAAATGGCAACAAAAGGTTTAGTATGAAAAAAAATTGAGACTAAACTGTATTAAAGTGCAATGTTTAAAAGTGTGTGGAATCATATTTGCCCAGCAGAGTTATCCACAACAATTTAAATTTAAAAAGAATCATGTTTCAATCTTTTTAAAATTTTAATTGTTGTCATGTAATGCACCATTCAGTTCATTTAGATATGTTGTAAGAATTATTTAGTAAGTCGTGTGAGATGGCGCATTGTGCCCTTGAACAAGACACGTTATTTCATATTCTTCTAGTCAACTTAGCTATAAATGTGTATCGCCTTTATACAATTTTCTCTTCCTCCAACAGTTACATTCTGGATGTGTTGTTGGATGAGGGTCTGCGAGGGTGTCTATATTGCTAGCAACTATAAAAATACCCAGAAAATATTAGGGAAAGCCCAGTACATATTACCAAGTCAAAATCACTCGCCTGTGACAGTTGGCTATAGTTTTCAATATATCGTAAAAATGTTATTTTCGAAGTTATTCCTTGTCTCAGTTGGTTCCCTCTAAAAACATCTTGGATAAATGGTAACAATTCTGTGAATGGTTCATTCTGTAACTATCTTCTTTTCATGACGAAATCTCCATTATGTGTGCCAACTTCTTCCAAAAGACATTTAAAAATTCTTTGTTGTGCTTTGGCTCTGACAGAATATATAATTTTAATGATTATTAACATAACTTCATCAAAATTCAGTTCCACATAATAATGAGTGGTGTAGTATGGAGTGCTGAGCAATAGAGTAAGAAAGCTACTTAACACACAGCTTGCTTACCAACCACACGGTTCCGGGTTCAGTCTCATTGCAGGGCACCTTAGGCAAGTGTCTTCTACTATAGCCTCGAGCCGACTAAAGCCTTGTGAGTGGATTTGGTAGACGGAAACTGAAAGAAGCCCGTTCGTATATATGTATATATATATATATATATAT
>NC_068993.1:33272955-33274945 GCF_001194135.2 Octopus bimaculoides
CACACACACACACACGCGCGTAACACTAACAACATTATAAACCATAATTTCAAGATCTATCAAAATATCTATTTTTTTTTCTTTCTTTTATTAAGAAAATGTTAGTCTGAAAATGTTTTAAGAGAAAATTTATTCTGCAATTATTAATTCCCAAAGCTAAAACTAAAGTAAATAAAATAAAACAAATTACGAAGTTAAATATAAAATTTCATTTATTTTACTTTATATTTCAGTCTTCCTGTAAACTTTTCCCCTCCAGCCTATATCCGTTTCCGGATCAAGTTAAATATAAGTGGTTATTCTCCCGCTGTTTTCTCCAATGTAGCATGGAAGCAAATATTTGTACCGGAGAGAAATAGTGACGGAGTTTGGTGAGTTGATAGTACAGAGAGAAATCAGTTTACAAATCGTCAGTTCGAATGACGAGAGCGGTACCGTTGTTGCATTGTGTCCATGATGTTGATAATTTAATCTTTTATTTCGTTGTGAAATAAAGTGTGGCGAGGGAGGAACAATTGAACGTCGTAAACAGTGGAACTACGTCGAAATTTGAAAGTAAAATGAATAAATATAGGCGTAGGAGTGGCTATAGGCGTAGGAGTGGCTATAGGCGTAGGAGTGGCTGTGTGGTAAGTAGCTTGCTTACCAACCACATGGTCCCAGGTTCAGTCCCACTGCGTGGCATCTTGGGCAAGTGTCTTCTACTATAGCCTCGGGCCGACCAAAGCCTTGTGAGTGGATTTGGTAGACGGAAACTGAAAGAAGCCTGTCGTATATATGTATATATATATGTATGTGTGTATGTTTGTATGTCTGTGTTTGTCCCCCCCCAACATCGTTTGACAACCGATGCTGGTGTGTTTATGTCCCCGTAACTTAGCGGTTCGGCAAAAGAAACCGATAGAATAAGTACTAGGCTTCCAAAGAATAAGTTCTGGGGTCGATTTGCTCGACTAAAGGCGGTGCTCCAGCATGGCCACAGTCAAAAGACTGAAACAAGTAAAAGAGTAAAAGAGTAAATAAAAGATTGTGTTGCTGAGTGCTACTCATACTCCTCAGAGTATGATTAACAAAAAAAGAACAAAAAACAAAACAAAACAAAATTGTTCAGATGATAATAGTAATAGTAATAGTAATCCTTTCTATAATAGGCACAAGGCCTGAAATTTTGGCAGGGGTGGGGGGACTAGTTGATTACATCGATCCCAGTGTTTCACTGGTACTTAATTTATCGGCCTCAAAAGGATGAAAGGCAAAGTCGACCTCGGTGGAATTTGAATTCAGTACGTACTGACGGGCGAAATACCGCTAAGCATTTCGTCCAGCGTGTAAACAATTCAGCCAGCTCGCCGCCTTAATAATAATAATAATAATAATAATAATAATAATAATAATAATAATAATAATAATAATAATAATAATAATAATAACAGCAACAACAACAACGTCGTCGTCCTCACCCTTTCATTTGCGTTTTTGCTTATATATGGTTTGACGTCCAATATACCTCACCTTACACCCATGTAGAAAATGCAAAATGAATAAAAGTATACATAAATACATCCGTTACATATACACACACACGCACACACATACATACACGCCAATATTCATTCACACACACACACACATATAGTCGCAAGAAGAAGAATGAATTTAGTATTCGTTGCAATTGTTTCTGTACAACTCCGTTTCTCATCACATCGTTCGTAAATAATTCCGTGTGAAAAGTTACATAATATGTGTGGTTTAATTTATCGAAGTGGCACTTCTTCAGACTAGACTTAGATTGTGTCTATTTGCATTGTGCCAGTCTTTTCATAGCTCAATTATAAAAATTGTTGATAGTCAGGAATTCGTGTCAAGCGCTGCGTTAGGAATACACCGATATTCTGCCCTATAAGAACTTACAGTACTGGTTACGAATATTACTTATATGTATGTATGTATGTATGTATGTATGTATGTATGTATGTATGTATGTATGTAT
>NC_068993.1:33274996-33282180 GCF_001194135.2 Octopus bimaculoides
TATATATATATATATATGTGGTACTTGCATTGTTAGAAATGAGAGTCAAAACGACTCATTAGCCACAAGAGCACTATCTTAATAAACTGACAAAGCTCCCTACGGTCGCAGATATAACTATATCTCATGATTTCGAATTTTGATGCAGAGCATCTTAGTTCTCGTCAGGGCCTCTTACGGCGCCTACGGTTAAGCTCAACTCATCTCGTCAGCTTATAAGAAAAACCGTTGAAAACCTGTGCTGACTTAAAAAATGGTAGAAGTGAAAACTATAAATAATATGGGTGGCTTATTAGCAATTTAACAATCTGAAGGCAAATTCATAGACGTCACATACTGGTACCACTTTGCACTCTCTGTCAGTTTAGTGACGTCTTTAAATTTGCCTTTAGGTTGTTAAATTGCTAATAAGTCACCCGTATTATTTACACACACACACACACACGTACACACGTGTATGTATATTTTAATCTGTTTTTAATTATTTAAATTTTTCCTTAGAGGAAGGAAGTGGTTTCTAACAAAGATACAAAGCTCCATTGTTGGAATGTAGATAATGAAAACAATGTCCCGTTTTAAACTTGAAAAAGTCTTACATATTTTCACTGTTCCACTTATAGACTGTAATTGTAATGTGCGAGTTGGTTGAATTCTTTTTCTGAAAACCCTAGCTTATATGGATTGTCACTAAGGCATTTACTCACAAAACCAAGTGCACCAATTATTATTGGCATAATTGTAAATTTATAATCTGGATATAGAAGTTGGATGTTCTGAAGCAGTTGTCTATAGTTACCCTCTTTCACTTTCATTTTTAAAGAGATATTCCCATCAGTAAGACAGCTGACCTTTCTAACAGTACATGCTTTTTTCTTGTGTGTCCCAAACAACAATATCTGGCCTGTTATGTTTATACTTGATAGATATTTTGGTAGGAATGTCCCACCAGTATTCTCTGTGTTAATGTTTGTGAATATATTCAATAACAGGGAGATTATATTTATTCTAGAACAGTTTTTTTTCCCGAATAGCTTTGTATATTGCTTTGGCAACAACGTCGTGTCACATAGGAAGGTAGTACCTTGATGACATTTTTGGCAGCTGCTAACCACAGAAACATAACATAATCAACATTTTCGGTCGCCCCTTGGGGCTCCAAGGGTTTCACTGTCTGTTTTACTTAGCTATTTCGTAGCCATCTTCTGTCATTGGACTGCAAATCCATACCCTTCGAAGTGTGATGTGACGTAGCGGTCAGGAGTCCAAGAGAGTCTGCATCTGATGTTGATATTACTGTCATTTTCAAGTCTACCCATGCATAGTTCTTTTTACTATGCTAAGCGTTTCACATCTGAGTCTTCTTTGAAGTATATCAATCCGGCTGCATGGGTGTTGTACGGGTGGTTGGTAGGAAGAGTACTTGTTGAGGAGCTCGCTGCTAACACGTAGGATATTGTTCTCTTCGCTTTTCAGGTCTAAGTTTATGTATTTACTTTTGCTGCTGTTGTTTAGGAAGTGCTGTATGAGAGGAACTATAAGACATTCGAAGGCTGTCTGCACTCAAGCGTCTACCTTCTTCATCTCTTTTTTAGTAGAATCTGTTGATGTCATTATTTTGCGGGTTTTAATCTTTATGGAGTGGATCTCCAGTCAAGTATCCCAAATGTTGGAATCAACACTGGTACTGCAAATGTATTGTAGGATATTGTCTTGTTGCAAGAGGAGAGTTCCAACTGCCGTATTTTTCTGAGTGTTGCATAATATTCTCGCGTACTCTATCGTTATTAACAATACCTTCGTATGATGTTTTCATCAATGCCTAGATACTTGTAGCATTCTTTGTGTGGTACAGTAGAGATAGTGAGAACACATATATGTATGCATATATATATGTGTGTAATATATATATATATATGTGTGCATGTGTATGTATGTATGTATGTATGTATGTATGTATATGTATGTATGTATGTATGTATGTATGTATGTATGTATGTATGTATAACTGACCACTCTCGTTACACTTCCGCGTGTATTACATCGCAGGCGTTACATAAAAATCACACCCTCTCAGAAATACTTTTTTAGAAACTATAATAACGCTTGACGAGGTATAATTTATTTTTTCTCTACCATGTAAATCCCTCCCCACCCCAGACTAGTTTAAAGGGATTCAATAATCGAGGTGTTTTGTTTGACCTCGGAAAAGAATAATAAAACGGGTGGAGAAAAGAATGAGTTATCATTAGATCAAGGAAGGAGGTGGATTGGCAGAAGCGTTAGGGAGTTGGTTAAAATGTCTTTTCTTTTCTACTCTAGGCACAAGGCCCGAAATGATGGGGGAGGGGGTCAGGCGATTACATCGATCCCAGTATGCAACTGGTACTTAATTTAACGACCCCGAAAGGATGAAAGGCAAAGTCGACCTCGGCAGAATTTGAACTCAGAACGTAAAGACTGACGAAATACCACAGCGTTTCTCCTGGCGCGCTAACATTTCTTATTTCTTTATTGTCCACAAGGGTCTAAACATAGAGGGGACAAACAAGGACGGACAAAGGGATTAAGTCGTCTACATCGACCCCAGTACGTAACTGATACTTAATTTATCGACACCGAAAGGATGAAAAGCAAAGTCGACCTCGGCAGAATTTGAACTCAGAACGTAACGGCAGACGAAATACCGCTAAGCATTTCGCCCAGCATGTTAACGTTTCTGTCAGCTCGCTGCCTTACAGTTAAAATGTCTTGCGATATCTATTCATGCTCTTTACAATCTGAGTTCAAATCCCACCGAGGACAATTTTGCCTTTCATTTCTCCGGAGTCGTCAAAACTGTTAGCCTTATCCCTAAACAATTCTTAGACTGAGGACATGGCTCTAATGCTCACAACAAATTGGTCTCTGCTAAAAGAGCCCAAGATCAGTTTGTGTTAAGTCGACACTTTATATATACGAGAAATTATTGTCTTTTGTAAGGCCACCGGCTGTATAAAGGAAGGCAATTGCAGTCGGCAGGATAGTGGTATCTGTGATGTCCTTCTGCCGGATATCATCAGCGGAAGGAAAATGGAATGATTTCAACAGAGGATTGAACCTATGTCACAGACTATCACACCTTTTATTCTACACTTCAAAATTATGACAGTAGTGCATTAAGCATATGATCACAATTTGAATGTGTGTCTATTCCTTTCGCTTTATTCTGGTTTCTACAATGGTTTCAAATTTTGGCGCAATGCCAGCAATTTTAGGGGAAAGAGATTGTCGGTTACATCGACTCCAGTGCTCAGTTGGTATATATTTTATCGAGATCGAAAGGATAAAAGACAAAGTCGACCTCGGCTGAATCTGAACCAAGAACACAAAGAGCCTGAAAAAATACTGCTAAGTATTTTTCTCGACACTCAAACGATTCTGCCAACTCGTTGCCTTAATGGCTTCTAAACTATACAATGAAGGATATTACATTGTGATTCAAGAGCCATTTGTCTGATATTTTTAGTGTTACCTCGTATCACCTTTCATTGGGGGAGACGAAATATATTTTGAAGTTCAAATTCATCGTCATTGCGAACTTCTCAGCTAAGGACATTTTTGTGTCATTCACATCCTTGAAAAAAAACATACAAATTCGGAAATTTGTTAAACATCGATAAAGAGACCTTGGACTATTTTATTTTTAGCAAATATGTTATCCGTTTAAAAATTCATCATCATTCTTCTTCGGTGAAAACTGCATATTTTTGCTTCGGTTGGTCGAATCATCGAAGGTTACGTTGTGAAAATTGTTTTTGTCTTTCTCGTTAAAAACTACCGGTAAAAGAAGAGTATCTGATATAAAAATATAGCCACCAGGCACATATACATATGTGCTGGTATATATATATATATATATATATATATAAAGAAAAAGAGAAAGAAAGAAAGAGAGAGAAAGAAAGACAGAATGAAAGAAAGAGAGAGAGAGAGAGAGAGAGAGAGTGGGACTCTCATACATAAATATACTCCCTTCATTTGCGTCACTGTCTGGCGTGTTCTTTTATTGACAAGAAGGATTATGTGAAGGCCAAGCTGTTCCTGGCTTCAGTTAAACAGTCAGTATTGGCAATATAAACCCCATACACAACATTCCTGGACTTATTCTTCCCTTTCTATCTAAGGATTATATAATGGCATGGAAATTCTCGTAAAACGGCAACGCTGTTTCAATCCTATCTGAAGCTCTTTACAATTGACTTGACTCAGTTCTTAACGATCCAATGAAGGATCATTTATGTGTTAGCTCGATCTGCTGGAAATAGCAGCTAAATTTCCTTCAAATTACGTCCCAGAATCTTATGAAATTAAGAGCATTGAACTATGTGGTTTTAGATATGTAAGAAGGTGGGATGGATACGACTGGATCGTGCATTGATAGACGGCAGGTTGGATGTATGAGCAGATAGAAGAATAGATAGATAGATGCATGTAGAGAAAGATACATCAATAGATAGATTCATGTAGTTCTATATTTAAGAGATGAGGAATTATGTACATTATTTACATTATTTACATTTGACGGATATTTTTCCTCATTTTGTTTGTTGTTAACACAACGTTTCGGCTGATATACCCTCCAGCATTCATCAGGTATCTTGGGGAAATTTCGAACCTGGGTTCTCATTCCTAAGGTATTTTTCGGTGTTGTTGTTGTTGTTGTTGTTGTTGTTGTTGTTGTTGTTGTTGTTTTTATTATTATTATTATTATTATTATTATTATTATTATTATTATTATTATTATTATTATTATTCAGGTCACTGCTTGGAATCGGACTCGGAATCTTGGGACCTGAATAATAATAATGATAATAATAATAATAATAATAATAATAATAATAATAATAATAATAATAATAACATCGAAAAATACTTTAGGAATGAGAACCCAGGTTCGAAATTTTCCCAAGACACCTGATGAAGGCTGGAGGGTATATTAGCCGAAACGTTGTGTTAACAACAAATAAGATGAGGACAAATATCCGTCAAATGTAAATAATGCAAATAATTTAGATAGATTCATGGATATATAAATAGATGTGTGTGTGTGTGTTTATGTATGTGTATACACACGTACACACATATATTGAGGGTGTCCACAAAGACTGGGTACATGGAGTAAATAAAATCATAACATAAACAATTAAATATAAGAAATAATAATTTCTTAAAGTATGTATTAATCCCCATGTGGGTATATGGAGTAAATAAAATCATAACATAAACAATTAACTATAAGAAATAATAATTTCTTAATGTATGTGTTAATCCCCATGTACCTAGACTTTGTGGACAACCTGTATATATAGTATACTGTTACGTGAAGGTAAGATCAAGAAAAACAACAAAAAAAGTACTCCATCTGGTGAGAGATAAATATTGTTCAATGAACACAGTATAGATTTTTACGAGCTTACTAATAGTTTCATGCGATGAAGACAACTCAGTCAACATTTTATAACACGTCAGGTACCTTCATGCAATCTTCAGGCTATGCTAGCATGGCATGTACAAGCTAAAACAAAACGACTGAATAAGAGAAAATACGTTTCTCATAATATTTTCTTGGTAGAGATAATGGAATGGTTTGCTACTGCCTTCTCTCACTGGATGACCATTGGTTCAAAAATGACTTTATCCGTTGTTTGATAGATCTTGTTTTTACTCTTGCAGGATGTTCAGATATCCTCCTCACAAGAGTGGCAAGCTACTCAAGTGAGAGAGCCACTTTAGTTACCGACCACTCGACCATGGAACAGGTAGTATTAATTTCTTTATTGTCCGCCGGGGACTTAACATAGAGGGGACAAACAAGGACAGACAAAGGGATTAAGTCGATTACATCGACCCCAGTGCGTAACCGGTACTAATTTAATCGGCACCAAAGGATGAAAGATAAAGTCGACGGAATTTGAACCCAGAACGTAACGGCAGACGAAATTCCGCTAAGCATTTCGCCCGGCGTGCTAACGATTCTGCCTGCTCGCCGCCTCTGTATTGGTTTACATGGGACTAGTAGACGGTCTCTTCAACATGTGAGGAAATCTCGGACCTGACCTGTAGGTAGATAGATAGATATGTGGAATGAGAGTTAGATAAGTGTACGGTTGTATGAACTGGCGAGTGGATGGATATAGATATGAATATATTATGCGTGACTGAATATACTATTCAATGAGTTTATACATGGTTTGAGAGACATGTGCACGAACAAATATATAAAATGATAGACAAATAAAAACATGGACTTATGAATGGACCAGTGGTGGTGGTGTCAGTGGCTACTGGGACAAGGCAGACGTTCCGACATTTTGTCAATAATTAAATACAGTCTTATATTAGTTACTATTAGTAATCTAAAGTTATGGTGGCGCAGAACCCGTTTTTCTGGCAGACAGAAGGAGAGGAGAGAACGAAAGGGTTAATAAGAGGGAGATAGAGAGAGAGAGAGAGAGGGGGAGAGAGAGAGGGAGAGAGAGGGGGAGAGAGAGAGGGAGAGAGAGCGCGCCTTTGTATTACTCTTTCGCTCGCACCTCTCTCTCTCTCTCTCTCTCTTTCTCTCTCTTGCACGAGGGATAAATTCCGAAACGTCTGTCCAATTCATGAACAGTGCGTAAGACTATTCCAATCAACACAACCACAATCCCCATCGCTACCGCCACCAAAAACACTACCACTAGCACTGCCGACCAACAGCAGCAGCAGCAGCAGCAGCAGAAGCAGCAGCAGCAGAAGCAGCAGCGTTATTTCTACTGTCGTTACTAATTACAAATATTTTCTATTAACAAGTTTTATAGTTGTATTATATTTGACATGAAATGGCTGGTGTTTATAACTAGCATTGTTGTAGTTATCGCTGTTGCTGTTGTAGCTGTTGTTGTTGTTGTTGTTGTTGTTGCAGAGCCAAGACAAGAGATACTCAGTGAAGATTTCTCGTTTGCACAATTCCTGTCACAATTCGTTCCCACGCTATAACTGAAGGATTGTCTTCCTGTTTTCAAAAAAGACAATTCCCACCTTTGTAGAAAGTATATAAGATTGCGCGCGCGCATGAGAGAATATACATACTCACACACACACACATACACACATATATATATGATGTATCATATATATATATATATATATATATATATATATATATA
>NC_068993.1:33282825-33285492 GCF_001194135.2 Octopus bimaculoides
TAACTATTGAAGTCTTCGGGTCGTTTTTGTGACGTAGATGCTGGGATCAAGTCCAGCCTAGTGACATTGCAATGAATCTCGACCGACCTAAGAACTTAGAAGATCGTAGCACTGCTGGTGGAGGTGTGGTGATAGTGATATTGAAAATAGTGATGATGACGATGATGATGATGATGGTATTGGCATGGTGAGGATGATGCCAATAATGACTATAATGATGGTTATGATAATGGTGATGATGACGATGATGATGATGATGATGATGATGATGGTGAGAAGCAGGATTAGTACGAAAATAAAAGTGGTAATGGTCGTTATGGATCTAGTCTTTCTCATTCGCAAAATGAGCACCCCACCCCTAATTTTGCTCAGATTGCTTTCAATTCTAGTGTATCGATGCAACTCTGAATATTGATTACGATCAACCAATTACTTTATCTCGTAAATTAAAGAATCTGATGTTATTTGGCATTAAAGTTAGGGAAATTTGGGTAATTTTAGCCAATCAACAGACAGCGTGACATTGGCAGCTTGTTACCATGACAACCATACGCTGTGTTCTGGTTCACTGTTGTCTGTGCCGCTGTTGTCTATGTTAATTCTTCACACCACGAGATTCTTTTCACCCGCATGTTTTGTTTTAATTTTTCTGTGTGTTAGTATATTACATATTTTTCTGTGCTTCTGTGTTAGTATTTTTCTGTGCTTTTTTCTGTGTCTTAGTATTTTTATATATTTTTTATTTCATATATTTTTGGGACTCATTGACTCAGTTAGCTGGATTTATGATTTCACTAGGTTAATTCTGTTCATAAAAAATTAGGAGTATTTCTTAAACCGTTAGGTTCACATTTCAACAGCTTAACTGAAATTTAGTCCACATAACAGGAACTAAGAGGGATATCGTGGAACAGAGAAACTGTGCATGATACAAATAATTTGACACTATTTTAGAATTCTGCATGCAAAAATATATGAGATACAAGTATTCTTTCCCTCGCGACAAATTCTTTTTTAACCAGTGTTATTCATACCGTAGTTTATCCAGCTTGAATACGTTACTCAACTTTGGAGTTTTGGAGAAAGACGCCTCCTTCACACACACACACACACACACACACACACACACACACACACACACACACACACACACGAATGCATAGATGTACATATAGACTTATGCATGAATACATACACCCACATGCACTTATATATAAATGATGCGCACAAATAAGTGTCAGGTATACATAAAACTGAAATACGCATAAAGTAAACACATGCATTAAAATATATTAATATAGCAAATTAAAAAAATAATAAAACCATACAATCAATGAAGAGACAAAAGAAACAGTAAGATGATACATATTGATTTTATTAGGTATTTTTGTTTATTTAGAACCAAGAATGAACAGGTCAGACGCTAAACTCTAAATTTTACAGGGTACAATACAATCTTAAAGTTGACATCGCTCTGCTAATCGCAGAAAATTTCTGTCTCGCTATTGGCTAAAAATATAGTTTTTTTCGATTTTTAGACCCCTGTAACTTTTTACTCCAATTTTTTTTTTCTTCACAGCATCATACCTTCAAAGCAATGAGACTGGAAGGCTATATTATTATAGCCGATTTTCAGACTTTCTACTGTCTTTAAAAAAATGCATAGATCCATCGTTATGATGATGGTTATAGTGATAATGATGATGATGGTAATGAGGATGATAATTATATTGAAGATGTGATGTTGATGATTATGGTGATAACGATGGTGATGATGATGATGATGATGATGATGATGATGATGATGATAACGATGATGATGATGGAAATTATGGTGAAGATGAGACAGTTATAGCGGTGACGGTTATGGTAGTAGTAGTGGTAGTGATGGTAATGGAAGTGGTAGTGGTGGTGGTGGTGGTTATGTTGGTGACGACATTTGATGGTCATAATGTTGGTGATAGTGATAATGGTGATAATGGTGATGATGGTGGTGGTGACGGTGGTGATGCCGGCGAACGTAATGCTGACTGGTGACAGAGGGTTGTGGCAAAAGTTTGGGGCTGGTTCGAACTCCACCAATTCTTGGAATAAGACTCCTCCTCTCCAATAACACAATAACCTACTTCGAATAGTATAAACAAGAGAAACATCAAGTCCACCACCACCACCTCTACCACAACACAAAAGAAAGAAAAAACATCAAAAACTAAATGAGTCTCTGCATTGAATTATTGAAGAAAACAATGCAAGAAGTATTGTCAAAAACCGGAAGCCATAAACAAATGATTGAAGCGGAAGAAGTCAAGGAGTGTGATCATGTGACCAATTTCTGAAAAACAATAGATTTTCTGTAAATTTATTTTTTTTCATTTATAATTGTTTTTCTTATCAGGGCTTGGCAGTTTTTTTTCTTCAACTCTTTCATTGTAAGAATACCCATGCACACATACAGAGACAGACAGACAGACAGACAGATACACACTCACAGACACACACACACACACATGCACACACACACATGTATGCACTCATATACAAGTATATCTGGCTGCGTATGTGTGTATGTACATGTACTCATATTCACACACACACTATATACATATATTTATATGTATATATATATACACACACACATATATATATATATATATATATATATATATA
>NC_068993.1:33286537-33287177 GCF_001194135.2 Octopus bimaculoides
TATATATATATATTAATATTACACATTCATACATATAAATTCAAACATACAGTTTTGTAAATACTATACCTACACACACACACACACACACACACACACACACACACACACACACACACACACATATATATAGAGGGGGAGAGAATGATACATACACACCTATACATGCATATATATACATACACACATATACATGCATATATATACATACACACAAGCAAATAAATACAAACGTGATGTTCATATATACATATATATGTATAGATACGCGTGTATGTATATGTGTATACACACCATACAGACATGTATGTATGTATGCATGTATGTATGTATGTATGTATGTATGTATGTATGTATGTATGTAAGTATGTATGTATCTATCTGTCT
This sequence comes from Octopus bimaculoides, assembly GCF_001194135.2. Classification (NCBI taxonomy): domain Eukaryota; kingdom Metazoa; phylum Mollusca; class Cephalopoda; order Octopoda; family Octopodidae; genus Octopus; species Octopus bimaculoides. The sequence continues at coordinate 33,286,925 of NC_068993.1, forward strand.
GTCTGACTGTCTGTCTGTTTGTCTGTCTATCTATCTATCTATCTATCTATCTATCCACAGTCATACTTGCATATACGTGGCGTATCGTGAGACGATGACATGGAATACCTAGTTAATATCATCGTTGAGTAAATTACATCTACTTTTGGTGACGTGTATACATACATTACATACATTCATGCTTACATATATACATGCATACATACATACCACGCATACATACATACATACATATATACATAGATAGATATAT
>NC_068993.1:33287366-33289819 GCF_001194135.2 Octopus bimaculoides
TATATATATATATATATAATATATATATATATATATATATATATATATATATATATGTGTGTGTGTGTGTGTGTGTGTGTGTGTGTATGTGTGTATGTGTGCATGCGTATATATATATCTGTGCATAATTATTATTATATTGTTATGGTGTTTGTTCGATGGTGATATTATCCATGTATATAAATGCGTTCCGAAATAAAATTGCACTTCATTTTTGAAGCCCAGACAGCTATAAGCACTCAACTATGTTTGCATTGTTTATTCTCATTTGTGTGTGTATATGTATGTATGTATATTTATTAATATTTAGCAATAGTAACAAAGTGACTCAAGGTCCGAGAGTTTCGTTCATTGGCACTTAACATCACGTGTTTGCCTACAACAGTTACGTGAAGAATAACGAGTTTCGGCGCCACTTCAACATCAGGTACTTTCCACCCGCAGCACAATCTTACGTGAATGCACTTCGTATACGAGATACACTAATGAAGAGGAGACCAGTGGAGGCTCCTCGAACAGTACGGACTCCGGAAAGTGTGGAAAGCGCCAGACAAGCTTTGATACGGAGTCCGAATCTCTCTGCTCGGAGGCATTCCACTGAACTTGGCATCGGTAATCCATCGGTAAAGGCGTATTTTGCATGAAGACCTGCCTTTCCACCCGTACAAATTGGTCATTGGGCAACAGTTGAAACCATGGGACTATGCACAGTGGCTTAACTTCGCATGCCAGATTGAAGCAATTTTTGAGGCAAATGACAACCTCGTTTTGTTAATGAGTGATGAAGTTCATTTTCCTCTCAATAGCATGGTGAATCAACAGAACTGTTGTTATTGTGACCTTGAAAATCCGAGGGAACTGCACGAAAGACCACTGCACAACCCATAAGTGACGGTCTGGTGTGCTGTTGGAAAAGCTGCTGTCATTGATCCTTAATTTTTTTAATACAATAATGGAAATGCTGCTACTGTGAAAACTGAGCGTTACATCGAGACGATAAACAAAAACTTTGTGCCTGAATTACGACGAAAACGTATGCCTATCCGACGTGTGTGGTTTCAGCAGGATGGGGCGACGGCCCACACAGCCAGAGCATCAACGGACGTTCTTCATTGACATTCCTTGATCCTCTCGGTCTTCTGATTTATCAATGTGTGATTATTTCTTGTGGGTAAACCTCAAGGCACGTGTGCATGCGCATAAACCCCGTACATTGGACGATTTGAAGGAAGACTAAATCGACAGAGCAATGCTGGAAAGAATGGAGGCCAACTTCCAAAAACGCCTTCAGAAATGCATCAGTGACAATGATCACCACATGATGGATGTTGCTTTCCACACTTGATTTTGACAAATGCTAATTCAATACGAACACATTGATGTCAATAAAATTTGTTTGCAGCTAAAATGAATGATTTTGTGAATTTTTCAAAAAACCACGTCCTCTCTGCATCACCCTGTATATGTATGTATGTATGTATGTATGTATGTATATATGGATAGATATACACAGATAAATACATATTTTAAATATATTATATATATATATATATATAAAGGCATAAGGCCTGAAATTTTGTGGGAGACGCTAGTCGATTATATCGACCCCCGTACTCAAGTGGTACTTATTTTATCGACCCCGAAAAGATGAAAAGTAAAGTCGACCTAGGCGGAATTTGAACTTAGAATGTGAAGACAGACGAAACGCTGATAAGCATTTTGCCCGATTCTGCCAGCTCGCCGCTTTAAACGAATTAATAATAATGATAACACGAAAACATATATTACATGGAAATGTATTAAAATAATGTATTTCACCAAGTTTTTGTTATAAATTATCTATACATGCTTTCTCTGCAGCTTACCACCCACAAATACACATACACACATACACACAGACATATCCACATACTACACACGTACATACACATTACACTTACACACATAAATACACATGTATACAAATACACACACATAAGCCAGCAGTAATATGGAAAACAAACATAAGAGTTTAATAGTTTCACACAATTGTAGCTTTAAAGATGTCACCCAAAGTGCTATACGAATAGACATTGTCTTTCTGTAAGACTGACAAATAGAGAAATATCAATAGTTATACAAAAATCGATATTATGACAACAAAAAAAAGATCAATTTTGTAGAGTGTAAAAAAAAAGATAGAAAATTTAGACAGCTGTCGTTTCTTTTGTAACTTAAGTGAACATCAACGTAAATAACATGATTGTTTGTTTATGTGTGTGTGTGTGTTTGTGTGTGTGTGTATGTGTGTGTGTGAGTGTGAGTATATATATATATATATACTATATGTACTATATGTACTATATTTTGGGTTGGTGCATAATTATTGCGGCTTTTTCAACAAATTTTATTCAACAAGAACAATAAAAACACGTGACAAAAACATCTTTAAGTGACTATTCCGGAGCATATTC
>NC_068993.1:33290139-33290693 GCF_001194135.2 Octopus bimaculoides
ATATATATATATATATATATATATATATATATATATATATATACATAAATACATATGTATATATAAATATATATATACATGTATATATATGTATATACACATAAATAATACATGCACACATAATATATATATACTCACACATACTCACACACGCATAAAATATTCTCATATATATATTTATATATGTGTATTTATATATGTTACGTTGCTTCATGTTACGTTGCTTCATGTCGAACGAAGGAGAGAGGAGTTGTAGAGGATATGGATTTCACTGAATCTCGTGGCGTGAAACTCTAAACACAAGACAAGTCCTCAGTTTTATTTTCAATAAAAGAAAACAACAAATATAATATAATATAATATAATATAATACAATATATAATGTATGCATGTATGTATGCATGTGTGCATGTACATATGTAAACGTATGTGTGCATGTATATATGCCTGTATATCCAACAACTACGTACATATGTAAACATTATATACTTATAAATACATAGATAATAGATACCCCTCATATATATATATATATATATATATATATATATAAA
>NC_068993.1:33298410-33299483 GCF_001194135.2 Octopus bimaculoides
ATATATATATATATATATATATACACACATACATACGTGTGTGTGACTTTGTGTCTGTGTTTGTCCCCCCCCCCACCGCTTGACAACCGGTGTCGGTGTATTTACGTCCCTGTAATCTAGCGGTTCGGCTAAAAGAACCAATAGAATAAGCATCAGGCTTTACAAAAAAAAAAACATGCACTGGGGTCGATAAGTTTGACTAAAATTCTTTAAAGCGGTGCCCAAGCATGGCCGCAGTCTAATGACTGAAACAAGTAAGAGATAAAAGATAAAAGATAATAGAAAGCCTGTCATATATTGAACATCCCAGAAGGTTTGACAGAGAAGAAATAAGCGAAGATAAAAGTCAAGGATTGATCAGTAGCTTGGTTAATAGAAGAAGCAAAAGGTTTACGTTAAGCTACAAACGGTTAATCGTGAAAAACGATGCTAACATTAAGTAAAGTCTACACAACCAACGCAATAAGACACACTATAGACCACATCATCTCCAGCAGCCATATTTCTTGCTCTATCCGCCGATATCGAGGTTGTAGCTAATATCATTGTGTAAGAGAAAATAACTGACGCATGAAAGCGGATAAGAAGTTGTATGAAGATGTATTAAAAACGATATATAACAATGACTAGGCCGCACCTGTAATGGTTGCATTTCAAGTCATAAGTGGTGCGAGATGGATTTTAGTTCCAAGTTCTTTACTGGTGTGGGATGGATATCCAGTTTCATCTTAGAGAAAGAAGTTTGTTTAATTAATTCGTTTTGTTACTGAAATAAGTAAATAAAAATAAAAATGGAAAATGAAAATGAAAAATAAAAATACAAAAGATTATTGTTATTGATGTTATTGTTGTTTTTATTCTTATGACGACGACGACGACGACGACGATGATGATGATGATGATGATGATGGTGATACCGAAAATAGTGCTGATGTCTATGGACGACGACGACGACGACTACGATGTTGGTGAAGATGATGACGATGATAATGGCGGTAGTGGTGACCGTCGTGGTGTAGGTGATGAATAGAATTATCCCCAAAATTTATTTCTTCTTTCTCATAGATGGAATT
>NC_068993.1:33299805-33303664 GCF_001194135.2 Octopus bimaculoides
GTATTTGGTAGACAAAAATTGAAAGAAGTCTGTCATATATATATATATATTTCGTTTTTGGATTTGGTTTGCAAGATTTTTTATGTGATTTCGTGTGTTGAAGCATATTCTGTTGTGTCTGGGGAGAGTCATTTTCTTATTGTGCCTTAAAATTTAACACACTCACCGTTAAAATTTCCACTTATTTCTTATTTTCTTTTTCCTGAAATTTTCGTTGCGTCTTGCAACCTTTTCGATAGTCTTGACTCTTATATATATATAAATGTGTGTGTGTGTGTGTGTGTGTGCGTATGTCATTGTGCATGTATTTGCGTCCCTGTAACTTAGTGGTTCTGCAAAATAGACAGGTACAATAAGTACCTAGCTTTAAAAAATAAATACTGGTGTCTATACATGGCCACAGTTTAATGATCGAAACAAGTAAAAGACAAATCTTTCCTACGTTTAAAACAATAATGTGTGGTCTGAGGGAGATTTAGCTGCTATATTATTACAAGACGAGAGACTACGTAGAGCTCTTTGATAACTCATCTGTATGCTTAAATACCTTCTGTAAATTGATTTCTTTAGTTGCCGCGCAGTGCTGATTGGTGTCTGTAGAATATATCTTAAAGACTCTTAAAGAGACTAACTCAGTGTTTTGGGAGTAAATCAATAATAGTTGAGAGACTGCAACAAAATGTAGGGGTGAAGCTTGGGGATCGACAACCCAGCATAATAGATCATAATCATATAACATGTAACATGTTGTAGCTATGGAACTAACATACGGTGCATATATTGTTACATATTGAACTATAAACTTCAATATCGACTTATACAACGAGTTTGTATGATGATGATGATGAAAATAACAATGATAATGCTAATATGCAGAAGGTACAGATGCTACGCTGACCAAGTTGAACGACAAATCAGAACCGGATATTGCAACGTTTTAAGGATCATCTTTGACTAAAGACCTCTCTGTGTACAAAATTTACAGTTTACACGTCTACTAAATTTACTCACAAAGTATTAACCATCCCGAGGTTATGGCTGAAAGCACTTGCCCCAGTGTACCAGCTGTGGCACATTCTGAGACAGAATCTATGTGGTTGCGAAGCAAACTTCTTATACATACATCCATCTCTCTCATTCTCCCTCTCTCTATCATTCACTCCTCCCTCTCCCCCCCCTCTCTCTCTCTCTCTCTCTGTATATATATATATATATATATATATATATATATATATATATATATATATATATATATATATATATATATATATACAGTGTATGCGTATATATACTTATATATAATATATATGCACACACACACACGCACGCACACACACATACACACATACACACACACACATACACACACACATACACACACACACAAGAGTGACCGACTGCTTAAGACATTTGCTACGTAGCAGTGAGGACCAGGATTCAGTTGCAAGGTGTGACAACTTGGGTAAATGTCTTTCACCCAGCGTTAGGTCGGTTCATGTCTTGGATCGACCTGACGCTTGCTTCTAGTTCACAATAAAGATCTCTATTTACCACTTCGAAGTTGTGTGTTGATTTCTTCAGTGTAAATCAGCAAAATTGTGGACTGTATTGACACCAGTATTTTATTGGTATTAAGGTCAAGACGACTGATTGTGAGAAGAGTAATCAGAAAAGTATGCTGCGTGTAGGTAGGCTGACGGTTCGTACCTTGCCGTAAGCACTGCATTGTTTTAATATTGTTGTTGACTAAGGCGGTCAGCTGGCAGAAACGTTAGCACGCCGGGCGAAATGCTTAGCGGTATTTTGTCTGTCTTTACGTTCCAAGTTCAAATTCCGCCGCGGTCGACTTTGCATTTCATCATTTCGGGGTCGATAAATTATGTACCAGTTGCGTACTGGGGTCGATCTAATCGACTGGTCCCCTACCCCACAATTTCGGGCCTTGTGTCTAGAGTAGAAAATATTGTTGTTGACTATCCACAGATCAGCCTTGTCGATCAGTGGCGGGTCAGCCATGACAACAATCCCATCTGTTAATTTTGTTCAGGCATAGATTTCTAGGATTACATTATCCAATGTGTTCTTTTGATATTTATGACAGTATGAAAGAGATTTGGCTATTATTTCTAGCGGGTGAAGCATTATTTATATCTTATTAAACTTTAAAAGACAACATGGAGCAAGGGCAGGGCTCACAATTCATGATGGCGTTGAAGTATTGGATTCAAACTTTTGTTCAGTTTATTAAATGAATGTAACAGCTGCTGGGTCACACCTCCATTTCAGATCACAACTGCTTGTATGTGTGTGTGTGTATGTGTGTTTATGTATGTACGTATGTATGTATGTATGTGTGTATATATGTATGTATGTATGTATGTATGTATGTATGTATGTATATATGATGTAAGTATGTATGCGTGCATGTATGTATATATTGATGGATAGATGCATGTACTGATGTATGTGTGTATGTATATATATACACACACATATACATACACACATATATGTACTGAAGCACGAACACACGCAGTTCCTGACCACAAGACCAAAAAGTGCTCTTTTTAATTTTTGGCGACAGTATAGTTCTGTGTCATTGCCAAGTGACCAAACTCTCAATGAATTAGACTACCAAGTTAATATAAAATGTACCATAGAAAGGAGCAAAGCCTAGGCTCCACTGCTCGCCTAGTCGAGAAAAAAAAGACTGTCAAGCTATCGGTCGCTCTCTGGCAGGTTTATGGTTGAGCCTGTGACAGTAGAGACCTCCGGCGCTCTTGGTCTCCGGACCACATTCCCGCTTATCGCAATCGGAGCAGTGCGAACCCTGAAAGTCAGAGTGGCTGTTCAAGCACTTCTTCCTCGCTGTCATCATCCGGGGCAACGCCGTTTCCATTTTGTCTGCCATGAGAAATGTTTCTATAGTGTGAGAGGCAAGATCCTCCGTATTTGAGTAATACAACGTCTATATTACCATAGAAAGGATCAACGAAAGGAATCAGTAGCACCAGCAGCACATAACTAATGACTGTTTAATAATTACGAAGACTGCGGGTTCAAATAGAGCCTGGATTGAAATGTTGGGTGACCGGCAGCAAGAACACTCGAGTCTCGATTACCACATGTAAATTATTGTGGAGAACGCTTGTAGATCATCTTTGATTGTTGATTGAGTTACACGTAATTGAGGCTAATAAGAATCTCAGAGTGTGGCATTTAACGACAGACCTAAACAATAAAAAAACTGTGTGGACAAAACACAAAAATAACAAACCAAAGACGAAATTTTTTAATTGAAATAACAATTTTATTTTAGCTTATAAATTCTTTTTTCATCTTAAAAATCTCTTATATACATTAAATGTTTCATAATATTTCTTCATTATACATACATATATACATATATATCTATGAAGTATATATGTAGTAATACATACAGACAATTATACATATATTTATATTAAAAAAAAAAAGAAAAACATGTTTTTCCTAGTCTTGCTACTTTGACCTTCCGTAGACTAGGGAGGGTTTACAAAAATACACATTTGATTAATTCAACAAAGTTTTAACAAGAAGCACCGAAGGAAATTCGTTGCCAAGATTCTGGCAGTATTGGTACCATAGTATAGCAGTGTTCTCACAAAGGACATGTTGTAAGTTGTTCATGTTTTAGTAACCGCAACATATTTTGCATTCAGAAAATAATAGCTTCAGATAGGTTATGCACTTATATATATATATATATATATATATATATATATATATATATTGTGTATATATGTATTTATATAAGTAAATTTACATATGTGATATATATATACATACAGATTTGTATATATAAAATATCAAGATAAAT
>NC_068993.1:33303960-33304959 GCF_001194135.2 Octopus bimaculoides
AGAGAGAGAGAGAGAGAGAGAGAGAGAGAGAGAGAGAGAGAGAGAGAGAGAGAGAGAGAGAGAGATAGGGAGTGAGAGATAGGGAGTGAGAGATAGGTGATATATATATGTTATATATACATATATATACGGTAGTAGATAAAGATGAATGAAGTCGAAGATGATAATGATTATGGTAAAAGATGGCAGATGATACTGATGCTGATAATGAAGGTGATGTTCATCATGATGATGGTGGTGTTGGTAATGATGATGATGATGATGATGATGACAACGATGATGATAACTGTGGGAGGAAACGCTTGCTTGTGTTTAGCCGTCAACAGCTTCACATTAGATTTATTGTAAAGTTTTTTTCTCTTTTCGATGCCCTTAAGGCAAAATAACTTCATTATTATTATTTACTACAACTATTATAACCATTACTACTATTACTACTACTACTACTACTACTACTACTACTACTACTACTACTACTACTACTACTACTACTACTACTACCATCACAGCAATTATTATTTTTACCCCTAAAAATGTTCCACTGGAAGCAATCATTTACTTAAAAATAAATAAATAAAACGTATTACGGTTTCCTAATCCAAGAGTCCCAACGACTTATAATGATGGCCATGTAGCAGTAAGAAGTTTGGCCATTATGCCGCGCTATGACTACTACTACTACTAGTAGTAGTAGTAGTAGTAGTAGTAGTAGTAGTAGTAGTAGTAGAAGAAATAATAATAATAATAATAATAATAATAATAATAATAATGATAATGATAATAACAATGATAATAATATGCATTATATATATTGCATATATACTTTATGTTTATATATATAATTATAACTTAAAATCATAATACAATAATAAAGAATGATGATGATAATAATTATAATAATAATAATAGTACCAATAATGATAATAATGATAATAATAATGCTGATGATTATAGTAATGATAATATTGATAGCAATAAAGATAATGCCAGTAGTAATAA
>NC_068993.1:33305399-33306340 GCF_001194135.2 Octopus bimaculoides
TATATATATATACATATAGAGTCTGAAAATAGGTAAGTGTGCATGTATGTAAATATGTATACATGTATATATATATATATGTATGTATTCATGTATATATATATATATATATATATATATATATATATATATATATATACGCACTCATGTACAGCTATATATATGCATGCGTATATATTATACACGCAGGCCTATACGCGTACTTGTGTGAGTGTGTGTATAAATGCGTGTGAAAGCTACTGAGATCCAAATGCTATTGTCGTGGGAAAAAGATAGTAGAGAGTACTGTATAGAGAGCCGAGTACAAAGTAGAGTCAGAGCAAAATACACTAGTATATATCTATGACTAAAAACCTTGGTTAATAACATCAGATATGACAATTAGTGGTGATTATTAGTTGTCGTTGTTCTTTTGGCCCCAGTTTGATATCGGTCAAAGTCGTATTACAACCATGCGTACTCCGTTGCTCAATACTGAGGTAGCTATCGACGTCTGTAGGATTTACATAACGTCGTATGTTCTTCATGAGACAGATTTCACAGCCGAGGAGTGGCGCCTCCTTTAGTGTGTCGATCTGTTGTTGGCTGGTGCCATAAGTAACAAGAACAACTATAACAACAGGATAGCATTACCATCTTCATCAAGAACAGAAAGATAATTTATATGGAAAGATATAACAGCAACGAAATAACAACAACAACAATAATAATAATATTTATGATGATGATGATAATAATAATAATAATAATAATATATTTAACAATTGTGAAAACACCAACAACTTTAGAAATCATAACCCTCTTTAAGTGATTATTCATTATAATAATTAAATTATTATTATAAGACATTATTTTTCGCTTTTTTGTTTGTTTGAAGTGAGGGTTTATAGGAAGAGACTTCGATGAAAATACTCTCATATATATATATATATATATATATA
>NC_068993.1:33306626-33309894 GCF_001194135.2 Octopus bimaculoides
TTTTTTGTTGTTTTGTTTTACAGGTGTTGTGTTTTGATTGTCCTCCAAGGGTAATATTTTACGTGAGATTAATTTAACTGCTGTACTAAATAAACATAATTTATTTTTCTTTTCTTTTTGTTTAGTGGTTTTCTCTTGTTATTGTGTTTTATTTATTCATATTTTTGCTGACAGAATGATTTAACTTCTCAGCGGATTGCATTCTCTGTGTGCCCGGGAGCGGAGAACACAAGCTCGAGTCGTGTTGGTGGCGGTGTTGGGCAGCTAAATGATGGAAGTAAAAAAAAAGAAAACAAAAAAAAAACAATCATACAAGCTGACTATCTCAGTTCCGAACAGAAGTGTCTTTCTATTATTATCGTTTTGAATATTATTATTATTTATTATTTTTGTAATCGGAGGAGTGTGTGCGTGAGTGGGGTAGGGGTTAATTAAAGGAGTTAAGGCGATTATGAAGCAGAGCTTTAAATAATTTGTATGATTATCTAATTTGTTCAAAGCTACATCAGTGCCATCGCAATAATAGTAATAATAATAATAACAATAATAATAGTAATAATGATAACAGCTTTTTCTTTTGTTTTTACTTTTACCAGAAAAAAAATATCAAGCAGACAAAAACAAACAACAACAACAAAAACTCCAATGCTTTGTCGGAATTTCAGTTCATTTTTGTTGTTGTTATTGGTGTTGGGGATGGGAGAAAAAGCATTGAATTGTTGTTGCTGACTGATACGTCCATCTTTAGAGTGCGACCTACAGAATGGTGCCAACCATTATTTGGGGTTGGGGATGAGGGGAAACGCAGGGAGACAAAGTAGAATATTCGGACATTTTCTTTTTTTCTCTTTTTTTTACGGCCTGCCGCAAAAAAACACACAAAATAAAAATAAGAAAAATAGAGAAAGAAGCAAAAAAAACACACACACACACATATATAAAAACACGTAAATATACTATATATATACATATATAAATATTTGTATATTTCTGTGCGTGTGTGTGAGTGTATATTTATGTTCAGAAGTCTATAGAATATTCCGATCTGGTGAAACATGTAATCATACCAAAGTACATCGCTAAATGATAATTCTTAGAAAGTCACAAATGGTGAAAAAATTTCAAGGAGAAAAAGTTATAAAATATATAAAAAGACAAATGTTTTTTTTTTCTTATATTTTATCCATTCATGCAAATTATTCGTTATGTGTGTATGTGTGTATGTGAATGTGTGTATGTGAATGTGTGTGAATGTAATGGTGTAATTTTTACAATTTTAGTTCTTTCTTTGTAAATATATTCTTTGTAATGTTTCTGTATATTTTCAGTCAAAAATATCAGACATTTCTCTCAGCTCTCGGAGCTATTCAGTTTAAAAAGAAGTATAAAGAAGAAAAGGAATATTTTCTTCATTAACATCAACAACAATAATAGCAACAACAACAATAATAACAGCACTATATCGTTATGTTTCAAGCTTTACAATCAAGTTTATATATTAATTGATCAATGTAAAAAGAAATGTTATTTTTTCTTTGAACCAATGATTCGGTGATTAGATGTCCATGTTTCGTCGTTTCCCTACCATCGCTACGACCCCACCGTCACTAGAATTTCTGCTTCTCAACGCTGCTGGTTGGACTGATTCTTTTTCGTTGATGTTATATATATATTTATTTTATATATTTTCCGTTCATCTTTTGCATTCATGTTCTTTGATAGGTCGTCTATTATTTCTTCATTTGCCGATCAAACAGTAAAAAAGTGTTGTCTCTCATATGTGACGCTTCATATGCAGCGAAAGATGGTCGCTTCTAGAAAATGCCCGCTCGCACAGATGACATTGGAAAGGTCTGTCTCCTGTGTGTTTTCGATAATGGCGGGTCAGTTCATCAGAACGAGCAAACTTCCAACCACAACCTTTCCAATTGCAGTGGTAAGGTTTCTCTCCCGTGTGTGTACGCAGATGAGCCTTGAGGTGAGAGCTCTTCGTATACGTTTTACTACATCCAGTATGAGTACATGTGTGGTTGGTCTGACGTTTGCGACCCCAAGAACGTCTGCCTCGTTTCTTTGGAACATTAACCCCGCCCTCAACAATGGATTGCTGCTGAGGAAGCAACAAGTCCACGAGTTGAGGAGACGCCGGAGGTGTAATCATTGGATGAGGTAACTGTAACATCGAATTCTGTGGGTTCCCCAGTTTAGGGAGAATATGAGGAGGCAGAAGGATGGACTGCTGGTGTGGGTGATGGGGGTGCATTATGCCTAATTGGTTGCACTGCATTTGTTTACGTTCGTCGTGCATTTCAGGGGACGCTGGTGGAGACATGTGACCTGGGATGACGTAATGCATTTGATTTGGTTGTTGTGCGGCACCTGCGGGCAAAGTATTCAATGTGGCGTTGTAAGTGGCACAAGATGAAGATATACTACCGTATTCCTGTTTGGGAATAACATTCATTGGAGAGGATTTATATTCGGATTTAATTGTCATCATGTCAACCGGATTGCTGCTATGATGATGTTGATGCTGCTGCTGCTGCTGTTGATGATGGTGGTGATGATGATGATGATGATGACTTTCAGTATCAAACTTGATGTCAGGGATATCTAGAAAAGCTGAATGGAAGTCTGGGAGTGGCTCTAAAGTCTCCTGTTTGATTTTCATGGTTGGCTCCTCTTGATACAAACTTTGGTTTTCGGCGGTGTTGTTCAGAATGAAGTCTAAATCGAGCAGGTGCTCATAGTTATCCAACATCTGTTCTTGTCCAAGGTGGTTGCCCAATAAATAAGACAGCTGACTGCTGTATGAATGTTGCTTCATCATGTTAGACATAACAGCTAAAGAACTCAGATTACTGCCAGTAATGATGTTGCTAGGGACCATGACGTTTGAAGGGTTATTAACATTGTTGTTGAGACTGTCTGTGGTTGTGGTGTTGTTGCTATTATTGTTGTTAACGCCACTATTATTCATGGCAAGGATGTGTAGGTTTCCAACGGTCGGCATATTTGCTGACGTGTTCAAGCTAGACTGTGGTGGTTGGTTAAGGGTCGGCCGGCTTGGACCGAGGGACAATTGATCCGACTGCGACATAATATGTAGCATGCTTGTTTCGTAAGGTGTGTTATCCTGGTACAATAGGTTCTCCACTTCTTGCCAAGTCTGAAATGAAAAAAAAAAAATTAATTAAAATAGTCTTCACATATATCTTGCTATATATTTTATTAGAGTATATATATATATATATATATATATATATAT
>NC_068993.1:33310310-33314583 GCF_001194135.2 Octopus bimaculoides
TTAATAATAACAAATTTGGTTTCAAATTTTGGCACAATGCCAACAATTTCGGAGGAGGGTATAAGTCTATAACATCAGCCCTAATACTCAACGGACACTTATTTTATCCACCCCGAAAGGATGAAAAGTAAAGTCGACACCAGCGGCAGAAATCCCGCTAAGCATTTTTTCCGGCGTGGTAATGGTTTTGCCACCTCGCTATCTTAAATAATAATAATAATAATAATAATAATAATAATAATAATAATAATAATAATAATAATAATGATAACAATAATAATAATAATAATAATAATAATAATAATAATAGTGGTTTCTGATTTAGACACAGTCATAATGGATTACGTCGATGCCATTAACCCCAGCAATTGACCAGTAATTTAATCGAACCCGGAAGGTAAAGTTTAACCTGGGTGTGATTTGAAGTCAGGATTTATAAAAGCTGGAAAAAAATGTCACAAAAATAATGTTTACAGGGGATAATAAAAAAAAATGTTAGAAGAGATGTGAAAGTTATGACCGAAAATATGGAGAGCTTAGAACAAGGCAAAATTGTTTCACGAGTACATCTATCTATCTATCTATCTATCTATCTATCTATCTATCTATCTATCTATCTATCTATATTTGAGTATTCCAGAGGTACAGGTTTCTCTTAACGCAATCCTTATTGATTCAGTTGGAGAATTAAATTCAGGTTTCATAGAATACTCGTTCACCTTCATCATAAGTCAATGAGTAAGGAGATCAGCTAATTGGGCAACCGAAATTATCATCGCTGAAAACGAGGGAGATCCTTTGTCTTATGATTTAGAATAGGAAAAGTGGTCTCCGAGATTGGCGAGAGGGTAAAGAGAACAAGATATCCTTGGTTTCCAGTGCTGGTTCCAAAATTTGCAAGACTAGACTCCATAAAGGTACGGAGGGGGTCAGGTGCAGGTGCTGAATAAGGAGGCGGACACTTGTATATATATAAAGAGGGTTGCGGCTTCCTGGATGTAAGTTGGGATCTGAACAACCCCGGGTGGTTCGCTTGGGTGGGGGTGCCTTGACACAGATGATTTGTCTCTGCTCATCCTGGAAATACATCTTGCATATACATCGTGCATACACACACGCAGACATATAAATATGTTTGTGTGTATGCGCACGCGTTGTGTGTGTGTGTGTTTGTGTGTGCATGTGTTGTGCGTGTGGGATTATTAAGGAATAGAATACTAACAATTGGAAGCACTTTTGTGCGTTCCTTCCTTGTACATTCCTCATCAAGTGGAATATGGTAATGCGACAATTTCTCGGGGACAAGAGACATCGATACCGCCATTTCTCAGTTGTAGTTTTTAAAGAATATTTTTTGAAGAAAAACAGTTTTTTGAATTGTTCTTGTTTAATCGTTACTGTCTTTTCCTCTTCGTTCTTTCTTTCGTTTTTCTTTCTCTCTCTACTTATTAAAACATCCCTTCATTTTCTTTTATGTGTTTGTTTTTGTTGATCCTTGCTGATATTTTGTATGCAAATATTTTAAAATAATCCTCTTTAGGTTTTATTGTTGGCCTTTGTTTAAATATAAACAAAAATAATTGTAATAATAATAATAATAATAATAATAATAATAATAATAATAATAATAATAATAATTTTCGTGGTAGGAATATATCCAGATATTTTCCGTTCTGATCCGATTCTCTTAATAATAATGTTTGTTGTATTTCGTTTCCTTGTACGTATCCGTTCCTAATGCTTGATATCCAACAGCAGACGACCTGAACTTATGGTGAAACGTTAACCACAGTGTACATTTGTGTATATATATCAGGTGTGTATACATATCTATGTACACAAATGGATGTTGCAATATTCATGTCGTTCCCAAAAAAGCAAAATGTAGCTTAGGGTGAAGTGATTAGTTTCTCCACAGCCCTTTTTTTTCCCTCCTTCCTTGATGTTTGGTTCTAAGAATACAAAAATGCACTTTTGTGCATGTTTGTGTATATATGTATGTATGTTTTGTGTGCCATTGTCTGAGCGTTTGTGCATATGTCACAATTGCATTTGTTTATGCGTAAGTGCATATGCAGCAGAAATGTTTTTAGATGAAAAATTTAAATATGAACGTCTACAACTGGCAGAGGAACGAGGAGGAGGCCTCTGGCAAGTAACTGACATGCGTGACTGCAAACGTCCAACTGCATCACAACAGCAGCCGAAAACAACAATAACAACAACAACAGCCCATCACACTGAACAGCATATCTTTCTCCTCTTCACCTATTCCTCATAATTTTCATCACGGTCATCATCATCATCATCATCATCATCATCGTCATCGTCATCGTCATAATCCTCACCAATATATAAATGCCAATCAGGCAACAACAACAACAACAACAACAACAACGACGACGACGACAACAACAATTTAAGTATGTAAGTAAGCAAGCAACTGAACCTTATCCTAACCCTAACCCTAACCCTAACCCTAACCCTAACCCCAACTGAGCCGCCGCGACCTTCACATCGTGATCTAACGTACTTTATGGAAAGCACGTGATATATTTGACCGTATAAACTAAATCAGAGGATCAAGTAATCCTATCACAATAGATATACTTGTTGTTGTTGTTGTTGTTGCTGTTGTTGTTGTTGTTGTTATTGACCATATTTAAATCCGATCAAAATGAACCGGGTACCTGTCGATATTTTGTGTGTGTGTGTGTGTGTGTGTGTGTGTGTGTGTGTGTGTGTGTGTGTGTGTGTGTGTGTGTGTGTGTGTGTGTAGGTGTACGTCTATGCATACATACACACACATATGCATACATGTACACACACACACTCACGTATCTATATGTATACACATACACATACATAAATATATATATTTGAACTTAACCAAAAGGTCTGGTTTCAAATATTATACACACATACACAGAGCACATATAAACACGTACACATACAGATTTTGGTGAGTCCTTGGTTGGAGTATTGCCCAATTCATGAGTATAGCCATAACCACAGAGTAAAACTTATCGCTTTAATCCCAGATGATCGATATAATAAAAAGCTCTGTCGTAATAATAATAATAATAATAATAATAATAATAATAATAATAATAATAATAATAGTTAATGATTTAGGCACAAGGCCAGTAGTTTTTGATGGGAGGGTCTAATTAATACTATCGACTCCAGTACTTGTTTGGTACTTTATTTTATCGACTTCTAAGGGATGAAAAGCAAAGTTAGCATCGGCGGGATTTGAACTGCGAACGTAAAGGTATGTAACCAAATAAAGAAAGGCATTTTTGTTCGTACTAGCAACCCAGTTAATCCACAATAATGATAATACATGATGATGATGATGATGTTGATGCTGTGATAAGTTTGAACGCCGCCCCCCCCCCACACGCACACGCACACACAACGCGCGCGTGAATGCTCACAGATATA
This sequence comes from Octopus bimaculoides, assembly GCF_001194135.2. Taxonomy (NCBI): domain Eukaryota; kingdom Metazoa; phylum Mollusca; class Cephalopoda; order Octopoda; family Octopodidae; genus Octopus; species Octopus bimaculoides. Next base: position 33,313,758 of record NC_068993.1, read on the forward strand.
TGTATATATTTGCATATACCTATATGTGTATATATTTTATATATCTGTATATGTATGTATACATAGCATACATATGCGTATGTACGTATCTATCTATCTATCTATCTATCTATCTATCTATCTATCTATCTGTCTGTCTGTCTGTCTGTCTGTCTGTCTGTCTGTCCGTTTATCTATGTATATTATTGTATGTGTGCGAATTTATAAATATCTCAAGCATAACACCTGTACTGAAGTACATGCATAAAGCCCTACGGCTGTATGTTTGTATGTATGTATGTATGGATGGATGTATCTATGTATGTATATATGTATGTATGCATGTATGTGTGTGTGTATATATAACTATTTATATGTATGTATATGTATGTGTGTATTGTTTATGAGCATAAACGACATAGTGGGGTCGTACAGACAGCCAATCACACAATACTTCTCACACACACACATACATTTACACACGCACACACACACACACGCACGCATATTGAGTATTGTGTGATTGGTTGTCTGTGCTCCCCCAGACATCCAGCCCAACCAAGCCCCTTATCCTCATAAACAATACACCAGTATTTCAGTAGTATTGCCCCAGATATGGTGAATATTTGGGTCATATTTTACAGGGCATGAAGGGGTCTCTTCGAAGGGAGAAAGCAACCTTTATATCAGAAATGGTGATGATAATGGTTGTTGCTGTCGTGGTGGTGGTGGTGTTGGTGTTATACTGAAGAAGAGATATCAGTTGCGAAGTATCAACACTAAATTCACAAGTGGTCCTTAAACTGGTTTGACGATATATACATATGTATACATATATATATATATA
>NC_068993.1:33320362-33321285 GCF_001194135.2 Octopus bimaculoides
TATATATATATATATGTGTGTGCATTATTATACTCATGCACACCGAATGCAGCAGAACAGCTGGGCCAGGAAAAGTTTGCAGTTTTACTTTGTTGAATTGCGTGTTTTCTAATTGACTCAAGTAGGAAGCGAGGCCCGAGTGTGTCTGTTTTCCTTACGTGACAGATCCATGTAAACACTTATGTGTGTAGCAGTAGTATTGCCCCCTCCTCACACACACACACACATACACGGACGCGCACACACATGCATATATATATATATGTGTGTGTGTGTGTGTGTGTGTGTGTGTGTGTGTGTGTGTGTGTGTGTGTGTATGTATTGTCGTACATGCAATTACACAGAGAAAGCGGTGAGGGAAGGAGAGGGAGAAGGAGGGAGAGACAGAGAGAGAAAGAGGGGAGGAGGAGCCTCAATGTTATCGTTTAACTTGTTAGAAATAGAAGTTGAAATCTGACTCATTTCACATGTTACTAGGAAGGTACATTTGACACTTGTGGTCCCTGGTGTGACTCGAAAAAGCTGTCGCATCATAGATCATAAGCCTGCTTGATTGAGGATGACCAGGGGTTCAATAACCGCAACAACGTTACTAGCAACAATCATACTTTCATATTAAACAGGAAATTATATTTAAAAAAATGATAAAAATAAAAATGAAATTAAGTAATATAAAATTCAATTGAAATCAGGTACTTGCTAGTTTTAGTTTCCGTTTGAAAAGTTTTATCAACTTAGTTTTAACTACGATAGTCTTAATTAATTAATCGGTTCTGCTGAGTGTGTATGTCTTTTCTTTTTTATTTTATTGCATGTTCCATGCGGTAATGTTACAACATATGCATAATACCACCACCACCACCTTACACACACACATAATTAATACATACATACATACATACATACATATATATATATATATA
>NC_068993.1:33321994-33326379 GCF_001194135.2 Octopus bimaculoides
TATCTATCTATCTATCTATCTATCTATCTATCTATATACCTATCTATCAAGCTGTCTGTCTATCTATATATACATACTTATTCAGTGTTGTAATAATAAGCCTGATGACATTCTGATATACTCTAAATTCAGACATGCAGGATACCAAATGAGATGGCATACAAAAATAATATTGTGGAAAATCGAGAAAAAATCATTTTCTGGCGCAACATTAACATTTTGTTTATATACACATATATACATGCATTCAAGTATGCATACTTTTGTATATCTATCTATCTATCTATCTATCTATCTATCTATCTATCTATCTATCTATCTATCTATCTATCTGTCTATCTGTCTATCTGTCTATTTACATATACAGATACAGAAACATATACATATGTGTGTGTTTTGGTGTGTGTCTGTATGTATTTGTTAGTGTGTGTTGGGACGCTGTTACAGGAGTTTGCACGTTATGTTGCACCTGTAACTGCGTGAAGAAGAAGAAGAAGAAGAAGAAGAAGAAGAAGAAGAAGAAGAAGAAGAAGAAGAAGAAGAAGAAGAAGAAGAAGAAATGAATGAATAAAATATTGAATAAAATCAATAAAAAATTCAGATTTGAAATGAAAATTGAGAAAGAAGAAAGCAATGGGTAAATAAAATGTTATCACTACTTACTCTTTGAAGTTCAAAAGTTTCCTTGTAATGGTCAAATGCTGAGGTAGCACTACTACCACTGTTTGTATTGTTGGTGTTGGTGCTGGTGGTAGTATTATTAGTGTTGGTGCTAGCGTTGTTCGCGTTGCTGGTATTATTATTAATCTTGGCAGTTGTATTGTTACTGTTACTGTTGGTACTGCTGGTGTTGTTGTTATTTGCACATGTCTTGTTATTAAGAACAGATGAGATTGTCGTTGTAACTATAGGTTCCGATACTTGTGCCATGTTTGTTGTTGGTGCTGTTGCTGTTATCATCCGTTGGTTCCAGGTAAGAAAAAATACAAGACAGGCAGGATGTATAAGACTGCTAACAGGTGTATACTAAATGCACAATATTATAGATACGTTAGCATATATGCACATATACACACACTAACATACACATATATATATATATATATATATGTGTGTGTGTGTGTGGGTATGTGCGTATGTATATATGTTTTATATTATGCAAGTTTCTTGACCGTCTACCGGCGGTCAATAAATATTATAATCCGTGTAAAATACTCAGTAAAACAACTTGTAATCGAAGAGTAAACAAACGTAAGAATTCGATTTTTTTGTAAATCAGGGAAAAGTTGTTGTCATCCGCGTTCGAGCAACATGTTTATATACAATGCAGAAATATATGTTTATATATGCATATATGTATATATATATATATGTTAGACAGATCACTTGGAGATCTAATGCAGTATGTATATATATATCAGTTTGTTGTTACAAACACACATATATATGTATATTTACGCACTATATATAAAAACAATATTTGGTATCGATACAATTACCGTGGCGGATATCGATAAAAAATTATAAACAGTGCAAGTGTTGACATAATCGTTATCCAAAATAGCAATACGAGGGGATGGTTAATGCGAATCCTTAACTCTTGCAAAATGTTAGGAAATAGCAATAGTAATAATAATATGAATAATAATAATAATTCTGTGATCCTGCAATGTTTTGGCGAGTGAGCAGGGAGTTATTCAATGAACTAGTTTATTATTTAGTGATTCAGTTCAGAATGGAACAGCACATTTCTAGCGTTCTGTTGTGGTTCACTCTCACACGCTCCATTCTGATTGGCCAGACTATTTTTAGCTGCTATATATATAGGCCTCTACATATATAGGACTACCGCCAGTTACACTGCCAGATACTTGCCGGCTTTTACACAGTACGGCAGCAGGCAGACGACTAGCAGCGTTTCACCTCACACACACACTCTCTCTTCCCTTCAGTCGAAAAGCCTACTTTAAAAATACATTTATTTATATTTATACAGCCTTATCTTTTAGTCTATCTACCTTCCTTCTCCTGTCTGTTTGTTTACCCCCCTCTCTCTCTCTCTTGTCTGTCTGATCTTCGACAAAGTACGTGTGTCTCGGTGTTCTCTCTCTCTCTTTCACTCCTCATCCTCCTCATCCTCCTCCCCCCGCTCTCTGCTTACTTCAATTAATATATTTGTTCTCCGTTTAATTAGCGCGTGTTTAATGCGCGTTTTTCCTGGCTTCAACACAGTGCATGCGTGTGTGTATATGTATGTAGGCATACATGCATGGATGTGTGTCTATGTTTATATGTGTGTCATATTTATTCCTGCTGCACGTGTAGTTTTATGTTGATGTTCACAACCACGACCGTCACGACATTTTACTGCTGTATCTAACGAGTCTTCTTTTTCCTGATGTTAGGCAGTTTTGTCTTAAGGCAAGGGTACACAGGGTAGCTGCCTGTGGGTTTCACGGGCCCAAGGGTTCAGTTCTGAATTTATGTACACTGTGATATTCTATCAATAAAATACTATAGGACCCAGTTCATTGATTTTCCCGGGGGCCGTTAATGCTACTAAGACGGGCCTGGCTTGAGTGCTAGTGGAAAAAGATTTAGCTGCTATTTCTTGCATATCACGCGACCACGTAGAGATTTCCTTCTGTGTATGTGTTGCTGCGTAACACCATGCTAATACTGAGTATACTTTCCAACCGCGACCATCCTGTCTTTTTAGTGTCTGCTGAACTACATTATCAAATGCATGTTTATATATTGTAAAGCTAATAAAATGTAACTTGAACGTTTTTTTTTAACTGCTATTTTTAGCAGGTTGAACGACCATATATAAGTTTCTCGTGCATGTAAGTGGTGTGTGTGTGTGTGTGTGTGTGTGTGTGTGTGCGTGTGTATGCAAGTGCTTGTGTATGTCGATAACTTAAAGTACTTTTACAGTATAAGTGCGTGTGCACATGTGCGTACTTATATTTAAGTGATTTTGTGATACAAAATGTTATTATTAAAATTGCTGTTGTTGTGTAACCCCGGGTCAATCCTGAGCCAATGATTAAAGACATCCCTGTCATGACCCTTCCAGCCTAAATGTTATATTATATCAACTATGCAAATCCGGAATCTGCAAAAGTTTAATCTTTTGAAACAACAACAATAAGAAGGTAGATTCTCAGCGTGATCTTTTAATAAGAATGGTCAAGAAGTTAGCGTGGTAGACATGAGGTTCCTGGTTCGATTTAACAACAAGGCATTTTGAGCAAATATTTTCTTTTTTTTTTTTTGTCCCCGTACCTTTGGGTCAATCCATGTCTTGTGAAAGTAACTGGGGTCGATGGGACCTATTTAAAATCCCGCTGGGTGAATGGTAACTGGAATTCAAAAAGTACAGCATTGTCACAAGCACTGTGTCACGTTGACTTAGCTTGAGGATCGCATTGAAAGTACACCTGTCTCAGGAATATTCAGCCTCTTACACATTCTTTCCACCTGCAGGTAATTCATTGAATGCAATAAGTGAATCTTGATCATGGAAACTGATGGAGGACCATTTCTCTTACATGGATAAAGAATACGAAAAAAGAAAAAAAAAATGGCATGCGGTATTTGTTCCAGCGCTTTACGTTCTGAGTTCAAACCCGGTCAAAGTTAGCCATGGCATTTCATCCTTCCAGAATCGAGAAAATAAAGTACCAGTAACTTACTGGGACCGATTTTATCAACCCTCAAAAAGGAAGATCTAATGAATAAGTGAGCAACCATTCCTATTTCTGGATATTTAAAATGACTTTGGTTCAATTTATTTATTTATTGAGGATAAAAATAGGAAAAGCAAGAGGAAAACAAAATATATATGCGATGTCTATTTATATGTAATATATATACATACATACATATACACGTATATGTAAATAAATGTGTATATATAATACACACGCACACACAGACATATATATATATATATATATATATATATATATATATATATATATATATATATATATATATATATATACATAAACACACACATATATATATATATGTATGTATATGTGCGTATATATACATGTATGTATGTATATATACATGCATGTATATGCACATATATGTGTATATGTATACGTATATATATATATATATATATATACATGTACAAACAATATATGAGTATATGCATATATATGTACATGTATATGTGTATATATAATACATATATAGGCGCAGGTATGGCTGTATAGTAAGAAACTTGCTTTCCAACCATATGGTTCCGGGTTCAGTCCCATTGCGTGGCACCTTGGACAAGTATCTTCTACTATAGCCTCACTCTGACCAAAGCCTTGTGATTAGATCTGTTTGACGGAAACTGAAAGAAGCCGTCGTGTATATATATA
>NC_068993.1:33326691-33328916 GCF_001194135.2 Octopus bimaculoides
CCCCCCCCCCCCTCCATCGCTTGACAACCGATATTGGTGAGTTTATCTGCCCGAAACTTAGCGGTTCGGTAAAAGAACCGATAGAATAAGTACTAGGCTTGCAAATAATAAGTCTTGGGGTCGATTTCTTCGACTAAAGGTGGTGCGTCACCATGGCTGCAGTCAAATGACTGAAACGTGTAAAAGAGTAAAAATGTAATATACATATATGTGTGCTTTGTGAAGCGATGATGGGTGGTGGGACTAAGACAGACGCACAAACATATACATACATATATATATGACAGGTTTCTTTCAGCTTCCGTCTACCATACCCACTCACAGAGCTTTGGTCGGCCCGAGGCTATAGTAGAAGACACTTGCCCAAGGTGCCATTCAGTGGGACTGAACCCGGAATCATGTAGTTAGTAAGCAAGCTACTTACCACATAGCCAGTCTTTGTATACAAAATTTATGCTTACATGCAAAATATAGACATGATGACATTAAAAGAAAAGTGAGAGCATTTACACGGATGTACTATTTTTCTTGCGGGAAAAATACTTCTAGGACAACAATATTCAATGCGTGTATGAATTGGCTGTTATTTCTAGCAGATGCGAGTGACCGAGGAGAGGCTTCTTTTCATCTGTTTTGTTGTTGTTTGACCCCAGGTCAGCTCCGCTCTAACACACTTACAGTGAAATGTATTCCAGTGATGTTATGACCATTTTGCCTTTAGAGTCATCCACGCTATAATCTATAAATCTATGTCATCGAATACCTCCCGACCACATTTTAAATCAGTAAAATGTAACAGGAGGGAGATTTGGCTGTTATTTCTGCAGGTTGATTGCGCATATGTAAGCATCTTCTTCATAAGTTCGAAAATTAGTTTAAAAGATCCGGATTTCATGATATGTGTATGTGTGTGTGTACGTGTGAGTATCTATCTATCTATCTATCTATCTATCTATCTATCTATCTATCTATCTATCTATCTATCTATCTGTTTCTGTCTGTCTGTCTGTCTCTGTCTCTGTCTCTCTCTCTAGATACACATATACATACATGGTGGCCGAAAAGTCACACACCAAAGCATTTGACATTTTTTAAAATGTATATTACGTTATTATCATCATTATTATAGTTACTCTTAGTAATAAAATTATTACTATTATTATTAAGGCGGCGAGCTGGCAGAACCGTTAGCGCGCCGGGCGAAGCGCTTAGCGGTATTTCGTCTGCCCGCTACGTTCTGAGTTCAAATTCGCCGAGGTCGACTTTGCCTTTCATCCTTTCGGGGTCGATAAATTAAGAACCAGTGAAGCACTGGGGTCAATGTGTTCGACTAGTCCCCTCCCTCAAAGTTTCAAGCCTTGTGCCTTTAGTAGAAAGGATTCTTCTTCTTTTTCTTCCGCCGAGGTCGACTTTGTCTTTCATCCTTTCAGGGTCGATGAAATAAGTACCAGTTACGCACTGGAGTCGATGTAATCGTCTAGCCCCCTCCCCCAAAATTTCGGGTCTTGTACCTATAATAGAAAGGAAATTGAGGGTGGAGAGGGAAGTGCTGTCCTCGAGTGAGTTTGTCGAAAGATGGGTGAAATTTGAGAAAATGGCAAGAGTGGATGGTACCTCGCTAAGTGTAGGAATTGGAGAGGGGCACTTGCTCCTGGGGTTTTAGGGAAACCTCGGACAGTGGGGTTCCTCGATTAACCCAAGAGGCCTTCCTGTATCAGGATGGCCAAATCTCTATCATCGTCCCTGCCACTTTTTTGTAAACCTTTGTAAGCTATGCATATATGTCCCTTCTTTTTCAGTGTATACTGTGTATACTTTCTTTTATTTCACAAAAAAATTCTTTTTTTTTTGTAATTTCATTATATGTAAACCCCCAGACTTTATGTCTGTCTTTCTATTGTCTTGTCTCCCTCATCCTTCACCCTTGTGGCAAATAAATGAAATCATCATCATCCCATCATCATCATCATCATCATCATCATCATCATCATCATCATTATTATTATTATTATTATTATTATTATTATTATTATTATTATTATTATTCATTCATTCATTCATTCATTCATACATTCATTCGTTCGTTCATTCTGTTCAGCATGTACAAGTACATGTGTATTCATCATTATTCAATTTATTTTATTCAATGTTTCTAAAATTGAAGCATGTCTTTCAAATTTGGAAGTGTATACACACACACACACACACACACACACACACACACA
>NC_068993.1:33329487-33331600 GCF_001194135.2 Octopus bimaculoides
TATCCTGAGATTCTGAATCTCTTTGATTCTTTAGATGTGCTGGCCTCCTGATAATTAATCGATATTAATTAATATATGATTATTACCAGATTTTATAATAATATATATATATATATACACATCTTTTTTTTGTGTATATATATATAATACACACACAGACACACACAGACACACACATATACACATGTATATATATGTGCATATTCATATCTATTATATAAAAGTCAATGTGTTTATGTGTGTTCGTGTGTTACTTATATATTCGAAAAACTACTGCACCGATCCTAATGAAATTTGGAACACAAAGTCCAAACCTAGGGAGAAGGGTAATGCTGTGTGTTTCATACAATTTCATGGATCAAAATTACTGAATGGATCTTTATGATATTTGGAACTTAGATTCAATGCATAAAGGCGTGTCTTAATGACTAAATTGTGGGTGTTAAGTCCCCATGAAGGGGTCTTTCTAACTTCTAAGAAGATGAAATTTTAGAAATATTACTTCTTCTAAAATTTCATCTTCTTAGAAGTTAGAAAGATCCCTTCATGGGGGCTTAACACTCACAATTTAGTCATTTTATCTAAGCAAAGACGAATACAGTTGTACTCTTGGAAGTTGTAGGGTCACCCGAGCATAAAAGATGAACATTATTTGTAATTCAATGGTACAACAGTGTAAGAGTTTGCTTTGAGATATACTTAGATTGTGATTTCTGCAATGTGGTGCATAAATTGTCAAATAAATGAGAGGCATCTTTGCCTCCACTGATTCAGTTGCAAAGTGTTGAGTAAAGTTATTTGGTTGCAGACCTCCTTTGAGTCTTTCTATTATCACTGGGTCACACATAGTCCCTAGATGGTAACATTGATTTCAAAGCCTTCCCAGATAAGTGACTGTCCAGTTACCTATCGGTATAGTGGTCATTTGCAAACTCCAGAGGTGACACTTTCATTTCTCCTTAGCTCTCGCGTCACACAATTGTTAATGCTTATTTGAGTTGGGTCACGCCCTTCCAATTGCTTTAGATCCGTAACGCATCTTACGGCTGTGCCCGTTACCTGTATGGTGTGGAATCCTACACTGGGGGAGTAGTAACGACTAGGGTAGGGTAGCTGACTGCTTATTGTGATCATATGTATGTATATGAATATGTATATATGTATATGTATATTTATATATATATATATATATATATATATATATATATATATATATATGTATATAAACACACATACACGCATGCATAAATATGTAAATAAATACATACATTCACACATACATAAACATATACATACAAGCATGCATACAATGGATACATACATATCTATATTCATATGCACATACCTACACGTATATATACGTGCACAATACATACGTATTTCCTTTGATACATAGAGACACTTTTGCTATTGAACACTTACATCCGAGCACAAGGAATGTTGGTAAAACCTTCCCATCAAAATTTCCACCAAGTGCAAACATAAAACATCTGACATAGTTACTTGGGACACAAAAGGTGATTCAATTACTGTCATAGAGGTAAGTTGCCCGGTGGACGAAAACAACTCTTCGAAAATCAGCAAGAAGGCCAATATCTATGGAGAATTGGTTTGAAAGCAGTGGCTCCTCAAGCCAGATCATAAATTCACATTCATAGTAATAATTATCTATGAAATTGGTTATGCTACTAAATGTCTAAGTCATAATCCAGAGAAGCTAGTGTTTTCAGGCAAGGTAAGAGGCCAGCGGATTCAGTCTGTAAGTGGACGAGTAAAACTATCTTAAACTTTCTTAAAGTTCGATATGTAACAAATATCGTTGTTGCAATCCAGACACTAATGATGAGGCTTCTGTTTCTCTGTTACAAACTAAAGCGCGCGCACGCGCACACACACACACACACATACACACACACACACAAAAAAAAAAAATATATTTTATTGAAAAGCAGCAGAAATATCACAAAAAACTGTTACTCAGAGTTTCACGTTCCCGTTCGTCGGACAGTTTTGTTTGAATGATTCTAACAAAACTGTCCGACGAACGGGAACGTGAAACTCTGAGTAACAGTTTTTGTGGTATTTCTGCTGCTTTTCAACAAAGCATATTACT
>NC_068993.1:33333576-33338576 GCF_001194135.2 Octopus bimaculoides
TATATATATAAAAATCTACATATACACCTGATCTACATCGTGATCGCATCTGTTAACACTTTACATATGCATAAACACATTCAAATGTTATATCTGAATATGAACATAAACGCCGCATATACATCTAATCATATGCAGGGAATAGAACGTCCATCTATGTTCACACTGTTACCAGGCTGTTATTATATTGTTTTATCTAGGGCTGTTTAAGAATAATGCCCGTGGCCACGGTCCCCCTAAATCGGGTCCACCAAGAACTAGTGGCAGTCGGGGAAATGTATTCCCAGACCAAAAAACTACTTGAATATGTAGATCATCGTGGACATCTCTAAAGATGGTCAACGTTCTTTGTATTTATAAGGGGGTCGATTAATCCAGGAGTCTAACAATAGAGGGGGGAACCCTATATCAAACTTCCACACTATTTCCGTCTACCTAATTTAAGCCACGACACTTTGGTCATCGGATGATAATGGCGGAAGACATCTTTTCAACACTTAGGGTTATGTTTCTCCATAAACTTAGGTCTCTGTTACTTCATCCTTGACCATTTTGTCTATTACCCAGTTTCACTTAATCGACGACCATAATACTGTACGTGTTCTTGTTTTTTAAGATATTAGGGGGTGAATTGGTGGAGATTCGATTGCTATTTCATGCAGTAACCGCCTAGAAGCCCTCAATCATCTTTTATATTTAACTCCTTGTTCAACTAATATAGTCTTATCTTTTATTGGTTGATCGGCGTTGTGGTAGTGACCACACGTCTTGTTTTCGGTCATATTATTACATCCAGGAATCAGCTATCCAGTATATTGAACAAATTGTATTTAAGACAGTAAAGTGAAAGTTTGCGAGGAATTTAGCTGATATACGAGTGAACAAGTTAGGAGGCTTCCCGAAACAAAAGCTCGAAGAAATATGCCGCAACATGGTCATTTTCGATTTGAGCTGACCCACGGTTATACAAGAAGAAGAAAAAGAAGAAGAAAAAGAAGTGGTGCAGCAGCTGCAGTAGCAGCAGCAGCAACAACAACAGCAACAACAATTTGATGAAGACTAACAGTTTTCAATTTATCAACCGCCCAAAACCTGTGTAGTTAAGTCTATGCTAAAATAATTAATTGTTAGTGTTAGAAGTTAGTTTTAACAGAATGAATAGTGTTAACATTGATAATGGTTAGGTGTTAACACATTTAATGCAAAATACATAATAAGCGCCTAATTAGAATTCACTATATGATGAGATGAAAAGTATTAATATTCTTTTCTACTCTAGGCACAAGGCCCGAAATTTTTTGGAGAGCGGAGGGTGGGGCAAAGTCGATTAGATCGAACCCAGTACGCAACTAGTACTTAACTTATCGACCCCGAAAAGATGAAAAGAAAAGTCGACCTCGGCGGAATTTGAACTCAAACCGTAGACAGATGAAATACCGATAAACGTTTCACCCGGCGTGCTAACGTTTTTACCAGCTCGCCGCCTTGAAAATTAGCAATATGTGTTAATGATTAATGTTGTTTTAATTGTTACATCATTGTACGTTCTGAGTTCAAAATCCGCCGAAGACAATTTTAATCTTTCATGCTTCAGTGAATGGTAACAGTACCAGTCAAATTTTGAGGTCGATTGAATTGTCTATAGTCATCTTTCAAAACATGAAATATGTACATCTGTTAAAATTAAAATATTGGTTTGAAATCTTGGCACAAGGCCAGCAATTTCGGAGTGAGGGATTAAGTCGATTACATTGATCCCACTGCTTGACTGATACTTATTTTATAGACCCCGGAAGGATGAAAGGCATAAGTCGACCTCGGTAGAGTTTGAACTCAGAACGTAAAGATGGACGAAATAATGCTAAGCATTTTAACCGGCGTGCTGACGATTTTGCCAGCTTGCTGCCTAGAATATTTAATGCAGGGCAGCGAAGGAGCAGAATCAGTAGAGCGGTAATTAATTACAGCTCTTTACCTTCTGAGTTCATATCACTTCAAGGTAGGCTTTGTGAACAATTCTTCTGGGGTTGATAAAGTACCAGTAAAATATTGCGGTTGATGTAATCGACTGTTTCCCCTAAACCCTTACGAATCTGAGGTCTCGTGTTTATGTACATAATGTAGTGAACATTAAAAAGCTAATCAAAATCAATTTTAGTAGTGATTAATATATTATTTCGGATAACTATGAGAAGTAACTCTAGACATATTCCAGTCTTATTCTGAACTCATCTGCAAAATATAGTTTTCACTGTATTTTGTGAATGTAGATATGAAAGAATCCACATGGAATGTAACATAATGCACTCGGGTTGATGAGAACTGTATAGAGAACTGTTTAGAGACTAAATAACCCAGTAACACCATCTGCATATAAAGACAACGATGAAGTGAAGTGAATGCAAGAATAACTATTTGTGTGTGTGTGTGTGTGTGTGTGTGTGTGTGTGTGTTTCACTGTACTTACGTAAATGTCTAAATTTTCTGTATGCTTTATTTTTCGGAGAGAAGCGTGTTTGGATCTGTTAGTGCTACTACTTCTTTGGCAAGTGCCTCTCTTTCTCTGGAGGAAGCTATTTGCAGTGTGCAAATATTGCATTTGTAATATTTGTCTAAAAGATTAACAGAAAAACAAAAGAGATCTTAGAGCAGACCTCTTCTTTAGTAATGAGATGGACATCCAGCTGTTCTGAAACCCCTTGGTGGTAAAATATAGCACAAATAAAATAAATTCTTTTCTTCTGTGTTAATTTTAGAGGTATGTGCTTTCTGCACTGAGCTTTGAGCACGTGACTGACTTTTCACAATTAACAACAACAACAACAACAGCAGAAGCAACAATAGTAACAACAACTGCAGTGGTAGTAGCAACAATAACAGTTTATATTATAAAGGCCATAAATGTGAGAAAGGAGGATCGTTAATTGTATGGACTGTGATACGTGACTGGTACTTCATGTTAGCAACCTCACAGGGACGGCGTCTTCCATTTAATACACGATGAGTCACAAAAGAGGGGCTGCAAAACAATGCAAAGATGCACACACACACACACACACACACACACACACACACACACACACACACACACACACACACACACACACACACAAACATACACACACGCACACACGCGCACACACGCACACACACACACACACGCACGCATGCACACACGCACATACGCGTACATACACATGCATACACATGCATATATACTTACATGCACGCATACATGCGTACACACATAAAAACACACGTATGTGCATGCATACACGCATACGTGCTTATGCCTATATGTGTGTATATGTGTATTTATGTACGCAAGTATGTATGTGTGTATGTATCTAACTAACTAACTAATTGACTACACACTAACTAATTAACTACAACCATATAAAGAATGTAACACAGTATATTGAGACATTCAAACTTCGCTACTCAGAAGCAAACACACACACACACACACACACACACACACACACACACACACACACACACACACACACACACACACACACACACACACACACACACACACACACACAGAGCTAAGAAACCGCTACTTGGTTAGAATCAGGACTCCCCACTAACATAAGCAACATTGGTTTGGCTAAACCCTGAAGCCTCCAACCACGAAAATCTGTGGGGTGTGGCTCATTAGCTGTATATAGATTTGTGGTATTGTCTTAACCAACAGCTGTCATTTTTGTCTTCTATAAAATCTTCCTCGTTTGCTTCACCATTGAGTGTAAGATTCTCTTCGTTTGCTTCCAGAGCATTCAGCCTCGCTCATAGGCTCATGCCATCGACTCAGCAGCCATGATACCTATGCTTCTCGCGGCAGAGGTGCCTCTTTGTAAGGTACCCTCGGAATGCTATTTCATTTTTATCTAAAGTCACTCCTCGCACCCTTCCTTCAGTGTATATGTGCTCCCCAGGAGGAGGAAACTAGTACTTGTAGACAATAGAAAAATAAATACCGATATGTGTACTCTCTGACCGTAGTTGTACCTTGGCTTATCGTTGATTGTCGGTCGCTGGTGCTGGTGACACACAAGAAAATGATTTCGTTATTACCCGTTCTCATGATTACGAGATATATGACCACTGTTGCTCTGCAGCAGCCATGGTCTTCACCCCTGGGACTTGTTATTGTTGTTGTGACTGAGTCTGCTACACTCTGAGGGCGCCGTTTCTCCTTTTTATTTCATCCCCGGTCTTCTTCGCTCTCCCGAACAGCTATGACCCCCAAGATAACCTTGTGATTTTAGGGAGTCATTCTGTCATGAATGCCTAAATAGGCTCCACCCAAACACATGTTAACACGAGTCACCTCCAAATGGATCACCTGCATGTCTTGTACAAGCCAAGAGTCACGGCCTCTACCAATATCTCTGACCATGTCCTTTCTATCTTCCCATCTTCTACGATGCCAGTCAAAAACCTTAGTGTGTGCATGCGCATGTGTAGTGATTAGCTCTATGTTCTTGCTTCGTCTTCAGTCTTAAAATGAATGGCAAAACCAAGCATACAGCTCCATATGGCATGAATCAGGCGACAGAGCACATACTCTGCATCACTTCGGCCATATTTTCTTCATGCCCTTTTTACCAACGACGACAGTGGTATATATTGACTTCGCTTGTTGACTTTTCCTCGATATATTCTTAGTTCGAGGAAGACACATCGTCTGTGATTTTCTTTCAGATGACACAAACTCAGTCACTCTTTCGAACCACAAATTTGAAAAAAATGTTATGTCGACGATGCTAGACATTCATTGTTACCTTGGCATTTCTAACTGCATTTTGTTTATTCCTATTAAAATTTATGCCTTCCATCTACTTTTGTGTATCTCTTCTTATTGTACAACTCTGTGCTTAATATCGAAACTCTGTTCCTATTTACGGTTTCTTTACTCAGACTTGAAACCCACCCCATATGGTCACCAATCTCAAGCAATACAAGATACCCAGGTAAAACTCTTGAAAACGTCC
>NC_068993.1:33343089-33343929 GCF_001194135.2 Octopus bimaculoides
TATGTATATATATATATATATGTATATATTTAAAGTACAGGTACAATAGAAACAGGAAGAAAGAGCCAGAGAAAGTTGTGGCGAAAGAGTACAGCTGGGTTCGCCACCATCCCCTGCCGGAGCCATGTGGAACTTTAGGTGTTTTCGCTCAATAAACACGCATAACGCCCGTTCTGGGAATCGAAACCGCGAGCCTATGACCGCGTGTGTGTATGTGTGTGTGTGTGTGTGTATATTCTAGAATGTTATCCATCTTATGACCGGTAACATTGGATGTATACCTTTGTCACCATGGGTAGTATCACAAAGTATTGCGTACATACCATAATTATAGTTTAACTTTTATCAGATTTCTGGAGGCTTATGCAAAATAGTGAAATGACAAGTAAGTTTCTTAGAACTAATACATATACATACATACTCACATATGTATGTATGTATGTATGTATATACACTAGTAGAGATACCCGGCGTTACTTGGGAATAAATTGGCATAGTTTTTTTATTCTTTTACTTGTTTCAGTCATGTGACTGCGGCCATGCTGCAGCACCGCCTTTAGTCGAAGAAATAGACCCCAGGATTTATTCTTTGTAAGCCTAGTATTTATTCTACCAGTGTCTTTTGCTAAACCGCTAAGCTACGGGGTACGTAAACACACCAACATCGTTTGTCAGCCAATGGTAGGGGTATAAACACTGACACGCACAGACACAGATATAAGCATATATACGACAGTCTTCGTTTAGTTTCCGCCTACTGAATCCACTCACAAGACTTTGGTCATCCTGAGGCTATAGTATATAAACACACACATACACATGTATATAAACACACACATA
>NC_068993.1:33344083-33345957 GCF_001194135.2 Octopus bimaculoides
ATATATAATTAAAACATAGGGTAAAAATCAGATATTAATTAATATCGATTTATTACCAGGAAGCTAGCACATTGAAAGAATCCGAGAGATTCAGAAAAAATATCTGAGATCTTAGGGGATTAAAGTATATTTTTATATATATAAAGATGACCAGTAAAGTGGACATTTAATGTGCTAGAAATAGACCACATGTTGTGCCTACTAAGACCTAATAGTTCTCAAAAGAAATTCAGCGAAATACCAAACCGTAAGCGAGCAAGACAGTGAAAATTACATACATAAAATGTTTCAGTTTTATTCTTTCACTTTTAATTCTAATGTGATGACACTAAGACCAACTTATTTTACACATTTACCGTTAAATTACCAGTTCATAATTATCGCAGCAGTTGCAAGGTTGCAAAGTATTTACAGTTACACATTAACCCTTAAATTAACATTTAATACATATGCTTAATCTCTATATATAAATTTTTTGTCTCCCTGCCTGTCTGTTCCCAATGCATTCTCAAACGGCTCCACCAAATCAAATCAAATTTTACAAGTTAATAGTATCACACCTCACGAGTGGCAACATGTAATTTTTTTTCATTTCCAGTAAAACAGTATAGCATTTTATAGAGATAATCTTTCTATAGTCAAATATAGCACAGGACATTTTTTGTGACGGCGACGCTGACAACGTCATATTTTGTATATGAGTGTGTATGTGTCTGTCAGTGAATGTGTGAGAGTGTATGAGTGTGCATGTGTCTATCAGTGTGTGTGTGTTTTTGCGTTCGACGACAACGTCACATTTTGTATAGTAATATAATAATAATGAAATTATTGTGTATAGTGCTCCAGTGCACTACAGCTCATCAAAGGTGTATGTACAGTACATAGAATTATGTACAAGAGTTAGGAAAGTGAATAGTGTATGAGTCCTGATATACATGTGTGCATGCGTATGGAGTGGTGGGTATCAGGTGTAGTGCTGGCTAATTTCAGGAAGCATGGAGGTTTTAAAGGATGCAATGCCTCGGCAACTAACAACTGATGCAGGTTCACACTGAATGTGAAAAAATGTTTCCGAAAGTCATAGGAGCTGTGCTCTTTTCTGACAAATGGAGCTCAAAAAAGAACTCAAGGTGGTTGTTGGTACGATGGTTAACAATTTTGTTG
Organism: Octopus bimaculoides; assembly: GCF_001194135.2. Classification (NCBI taxonomy): domain Eukaryota; kingdom Metazoa; phylum Mollusca; class Cephalopoda; order Octopoda; family Octopodidae; genus Octopus; species Octopus bimaculoides. The sequence continues at coordinate 33,345,248 of NC_068993.1, forward strand.
ATGTGTACCAAGTCAGTTGCCAGACGTCGGAGCTTCAATGTATGTCTATGTATGTGTGGGTGTATGAGTGTGTATATGCCTATGTGTGTGTGTTTTCGCATTAGACACGTTATTCAACACACACACACATCTACACATACATATACATATGTGACTACTGACATGCGTGAATGTAGGACTGTGTGTGTCTCTCTTACTATATAGTATTATACTCCACGACTGTCAACATGTCATTTTTTTTATTTCGATTAAAACATAACATGTCATACACATAATCTTTCTATAGTCTACCATAGTTCAAGGTTGTTTGCGCGTTCGATACGTACGAAATAGTAAATGACATTTTACTATCAGGTGAAATCTCAAGAGAGAAAAGACATGAGGCTTTCCCAAAACCAGCAAAGGCATGCTGCAGCACTTAAAGCAACGTTTAGAACGCCAGATTACTTAGAGGTTCAATAGAATAGCTCTCAGAAACAGATCACGTAGAAATTCGTTCTTCATAACACATGGAGCTGCTTTCAGATATGACCATCCCATTCTCATGAGAATGATAATTCTGTCCAAATTGGTGTGCTATACTCAAACTGTCGTTTCTACAAAGCTTTAAAATTTACTCCACAAATGTTTTGTCATCAATGCTACAATTTCCCGTATCACCTGTTTCAACATAACTATAATACACACACACACACACACACACACACACA
>NC_068993.1:33348660-33356159 GCF_001194135.2 Octopus bimaculoides
TATATATATATACGATGGGCTTCTTTCAGTTTCCGTCTACCAAATTCAATCACAAGGCGTTGGTCGGTTCGTGGCTATAACAGAAGACACTTGCCCAAGGTGCCATGCAGTGAGACTGAACATGGGACCATGTGGTTGGGAAGCAAACTTCTTACCACAGAAGAGAAATGTTTTACTGATAAACATATGTATCGAGACAAATGGTCGAATTAAATAATTAAGAGGCGCAAATCAGGTATATTTGCCGCGTTAGTTTACCGTTAAGCAAAGTGAGCACGCGTTTAGGGCACAAAAGGAATCACTTTAAACTTGTTAAACTGATATTCGAAGTAGTTTATATAATTGGAAATATAATTTCGAACTGTTTATGGTGTCACAGTGAGGATCTGATCCAAGACTTTACGATTTAAAAAAGTAGTAGAAAAATTTTCAAGCATTAAAGTGGTAGGATCCAAAAATAAGCATTATTTTCTTACTGTTAGTCTTGTTTTATTTTGATAAATTTAGAATTATTCTATTGGTTTATTATTGCTTATATTTTGAATTACATTGATATAGGGACACCCAAAATCATTTAAGTGCTCAGGGCCTCTATGTGTCTTCATCTGTCCCTGTATATATGAAGTAACAGACGGGTTCTAGTATTTCCAGTACTGTGAACAATAAAAGAAGCGTGAAATGGGGTAATTAAAAATATACCAGTGATTAGCTCGCCGAACAAACATGGGACTTAGCCCTAAACGTTTGTTTTATGAGCCGTTATCAGCGGATGTATATCATTCGACATTGTTTGTTGATCTTGTCGTAACTAAATGGAAACACCCGTAAAAATATAAATTAATGTTTTTTGTTTATTTCTTTAATGTATTCATTGATTACTGAATAAATTTTACTATTTAACTATCGCTTGACTAATGACGGAAACATTCACTGGAATCGCCCCTTGTCTGTATAGTTGTGGTTATTTGGAAATATATCGTTGTGACATTTATGCGTATTTATGTAAACATTCATGTATTCGTACAAATAGTCATCTACCTGAGTGTGTCTATGTAGATATATGCATATACATAGTGTGCGTATGTGTGAGTCTTGTGTATGTATGAGTCGTGCGTATGTATGAATCTTGTGTATACTCAGTGTTCTTGTGTATTCGTATGTATGCACGCATTCGTCCGTGTGTAGGTGTGCGCGTGTATATAGCGTCACACCTTTTGACGTTTGTCTCTATAGCTATTCATTTTTCTACTGTTCCGGTGTCTATGTTTATGAATGCATGTCCTTCCCTCTTTTGTAATATCTGTCCCTTTGTCCATAGATCCAGTGTTGTATTTATCTATGTACCGGTTGACTTCTAGCCTCTAACATTGTGAGTGCACTTGCGAGTGGGAGTAAGGCGGTGGACAGATGGACTGGCCATTATTAATATCCGCCCGTTATTTTCCACCACACACAGGCTTTCCTGTAAACACACTCAAATTTGCATATCTTTCGGAAAAGTAAGAATGTTACTAAAAATTTAATTAGACCATTACAAATGTTCTCACAATCTCTTGAAGTTCCACTCTCCTCCTGGTCATTTTTTCAACCCAATCTTGACCTTTTCCTTCTTACACTTACTCATGTTTTTTAACACTTGTATTATTATCTAATTTTATCATTGGTCAGTGGAGGCGCAATGGCCCAGTGGTTAGGGCATCGGACTCGCGGTCATAGGATTGCGGTTTCGATTCCCAGACCGGGCGTTGTGAGTGTTTATTGAGCGAAAACACCTAAAGCTTCACGAGGCTCCGGCAGGGGATGGTGGCGACCCCTGCTGTACTCTTTCACCACAACTTTCTCTCACTCTGTTTCCTGTTCCTGTAATTCAAAGGGTCAGCCTTGTCACACTGTGTCACGCTGAATATCCCCGAGAACTACGTTAAGGTTACACGTGTCTGTGGAGTGCTCAGCCACTTGCACGTTAATTTCACGAGCAAGCTGTTCCGTTGATCGGATTAACTGGAACCCTCGACGTCGTAAGCGATGGAGTGCCAACAACAACAACAACAATCATTGGTCATCCGCTGCAAACCTGTCTTCCACAAGCTACTGATGACATGGAGATACAAATACAGCAGCTATATATTGTACGACATAAGAAGGATCTGCAGTAATAAATACAATTGAATTACAGTTGAATTAGAGATTTCACACATAGCGATTCATGATTGGACAATAATTAGATTATTCCATTAAGCTTTGTTAGATACAGAAAATGTATGATGATACAATGGGCATAACTACAGAGTTCTACCCCCCCAGACTTTGGAAGGTCATAACTTTCGGAAAAATGAATATTTTTTAATGAAATTTTCTATGCATATTGTATTTATTATTTAGATCCCGAATATACAAAAATTTCCGGTGTAAGTGTTTTGGAATGGGGGTGAGGGACAATTTTCGAAAATTCCAACAGAGTCCATTTAAATTCTTCTTAACTTCCATGAAAATTAATATTTTTTCGTGAAATTTTCTACAAATATACCTTGATGTATGTACATTTCGAGCAGTAATAAGCAGAAAAGAGAAGCCGTCATAAGAAAACTAACGTTAAAAATAACATGCACACGATTTTTTTTCTCAATAGATGTAAATTCCAAAGTAAACGTTTCTAGTAGAGAAGTAGAAGAGAACAGAAGCAGCGTATTACTTCATTACAAATCTACGGATGCACATACGCACATAATAGAGAAAAATGAAACAATTATGGACGACTTGCTCCGAAACACCACCGAGTGGGGAACACTTCTCAAAAATAACCTGCAGTTGTTTCCTTCAAAATTCCTACATGCTCGAAATGTACATACATCAAGGTATATTTGTAGAAAATTTCACGAAAAAATATTAATTTTCATGGAAGTTAAGAAGAATTTAAGTGGACTCTGTTGGAATTTCCGAAAATTGTCCCCCAACCCCATTCCAAAACACTTTCACCGGAAATTTTTGTATATACGGGATCTAAATAATAAATACAATATGCATAGAAAATTTCATTAAAAAATATTCATTTTTCTGAAAGTTATGACCTTCCAAAGTCTGGGGGGTAGAACTCTGTAGTTATGCCGATACAATGTACCATTATATGATACAGGAACTATATACCCATAATATATTTTGAAAAGTATTAGAAATATATGATGATATATTCTTGAAAGATATAAGAAATGCCAATGTTACTGGTTGATGTCTTATAGCCATTGCATTAAACAATACTTTTAATTAGATGGCCTTACGGAATAAAATGTTAATAAAATAACCGTCTATGTTTGGTTTCTATTTCATCAACAGCACAACAAACATCCTATGGGAAGTTGAAACTAACCGTAATCACGTCTCACCCAACAGCTTATCTCTTAGGGTTTGAGAATGACTCCCTCTCTCTTCCACTAATATTAGAGAACCTGAAAAGGGTCACGAGCACTGCTTTTCATCCTCTGACAACAAAGGGATGTACTGGCTAGTGGTTTGATCTGTTAAGAATAGTAGTCAAATTGCCCTTTTACACAACGCTATCGTGTTTAAAAAGAGGGTCACCTTGCCCCCAAAATATGGGATGCAAAGATTAGAGTTTAAATGTCGTTAACCAATACTGACCTGGTTCTAGAAGATAACACGTGCTTTCTTTTATAGTTATTTTTAATAGTAAATTCGGATTTTTATTTTCTTGTTTTCGTTTTCTCTTCTTTTGATTTCTAAACTTTTATTTCTTCCTCGTTGTACATCTCGTGTTGAGAATTCCTGATTTTAGTGCTGCATCACGTGTCTGTGAGCCTGAGCAAAGAAGAAGTAGTTGTAGAACTAGAAAAAGGAAGTAATGACGGTTCAAATGAACGACGTCGCTGCCGCCACCACCGTGCGAATGTCACAATGAACAGCGATCTTCACACCATAAAACACGTGAATACAATAAAAAACATATATCACTTCTCCCACTCTCTTCGCTCACTCACATATTGTCTGTCTGTCCGTTGAAGCCGGTGATTGTGACACAATGAAAAAAAAACTGGTCTAAATATATATAAATATCTATGTATGTGTGTGCGTGTATATGTGAATGTATCGATGTATGTATGTGTATATGTATATATGTTAGTTCACAGGGGACCTAAAGCGGGAAAAAACAAAAGCAAAATAAAACAAGGAAGTAATTTTCGAAATACAGTGTATTTATTGCTGTATTGGGGACGGTCATTTTTTTGTTTTTGCCAAATAAACACACGAACTATATATGTATTCTTCACTCGTTTATTACTGTTCTTATTCTAACTCATGTCCATTGTCCGAAATCTTTCGTCACAGATCTGTGAGTTCTTCAGCGACATCTTCCGTCTTTGTGTGTGCTTTTGCTCCACTTATTTCATTCTGCTCTTCTATGATGTGTATCCTTATGCGTGCATGCGTTTGCGTCCGTGTTTGTATATGTGTATGTGTGTGTGTGTGTGCGTGCGTGTGTGTGTGTGTGTGTGTGTGCGTACGTGCGTACATGTGTGTGTATGTGTGTCATTGTTCGTATTAGCAGTATGGCCTTCCCCTCATCCCCATCCTCTCCCGTTGTCGCTCCTGCTGTCCCAGCACCCGAAAATTTGGTACAGTTCATGTATCTCTCTGTGTCTGTGTATTCGCTCACGGTGCTGCCACCGTGGCAGTTGTTGTTGTTGCTATCGTCACTGCTGCTGCTGCTGTCGTTGTTAGTCGTGTTGTTGATATTTTTTATCTATCTCTATTTCTTATATTTATCACAAGTATGTGACAAATATATTTATTTATTATTTATTTATCTATTTATTTATTTCTTATATGTATCACAGGTATGTGCATATATTTCTATTGTATGTGTATTACCCTGTTTGTATTTGTGTTTTATTTATTATTATTATTATTATTATTATTATTATTATTATTATTATTATTATTATTATTATTATTATTATTATTATTATTATTATTATTATTCAGTAGTTTTATTTTTATAACGTGCTTTCACTTCACTACCGAGCGCAGCTCTGTGCGCCTTGGGTATGTGCTGTGGTTTGCTGTGGTGCTCTTATGGTTACTGTATTGAAAGTGTTTTGCGTAGAATGTGTGCAGTACCCAGTAGTGCAATTTTCTGTATGTTATATATATTTGTAAGTCCTGGTGTTTTTGTTATGTATTTGTCTGAATATTTTTTTATTATACCTAAGGCACCTACTATGATAGGAATTGTTTCTGTTTTTAGATTCCACATTCGAGTTATCTCTATTTCCAGGTCTTTGTATTTTGAAATTATTATTATTATTATTATTATTATTATTATTATTTTATTTTATTTTATTTTTCCCCTCTCTATTCTCCTCCCTTCTTTAGTCATGTGGTGTGGCGTGGTGTGGTGGTGGGTGTTATTGTTCCATTCGTGTTTTCTATTGTCATTAATCGAGCTTCCATATTCTGCTTGAGCATGTTGGTAGAGCACTGACGAGCCTGTCTCTTCTTTGAGCTCTCGCCAGTGGTCACTTATACGCTCCTCTATGCTGCGTGCAGTCTCTGCAATGTAAGTAGTTGTCATGTTTCTGCACCGTTCCTCAGTTCATCGTAAGCTATACACTATATTTCTAACCTTACAGTTAACCCGTGGGTTTCATCTGACATACAATACAATTGTTCTCCGTACACAGGGACTTACCAAAGGGATAGGTTCTACAGATCAGGGATTTTATAGGGGCACCAGACTTTTCTACTACTTTAATCCGTAGATTAACCTTACTTAACGTCTTTCTAAAAAGGTATGTGCACATAAGGATACACATCATAGAAGAGCAGACTGAAATAAGTGGAGCAAGCGCACACACGAAAACGAAAAGTGTCGCTGAAGAGGTCACAGATGTGTGACGAAAGATTTGCAGACAATGGACATGAGTTAGAATAAGAACAATAATGAAAGAGTGAAGAACAAATATATAGTGCGTGTGTTTATTTGGCAAAAAAATGACAATCCCGAATACAACAATCTCTGTTTCAACACATGATTTCACATCAGAAGTCTTGCAACGCAAATTCGTAAATGTATTTATTTATCTACTTTTGATGTTGTCATTGTTTTATTTATTTTTTTTTTTATTTATCTAAAGATAACACTTGCGTTACGGAAGCATTACGTTCCTGAAAATTATGCCATAGTATGAAATACCGATTCGCGGAAGTTATTTTCCAATTGACATACATGTAAATCAACGAACATGGAAAAGAATGATCACGCTTAGCGTTAGGGAACCCCACTTTTCTGCAAGATTCGTATGAAATAACGTGGGAGAACCTGTTAATTGATAAATTAATGAATTCATGAATGAATGAATTAATTAATCCATTCATTCCTGTTAATTAATATTATGATTTAACTTCATCTGATTCCATAGTTGCAAAAAGGGACTGAATTTTTTAAAAGTCAGTTTATACCAAACTCGTCGTCCTCAGAGTGCCAATCCAGAAAATCAATGTTGTTCCTATATATATGCATGTATGTATATTCATACATGTATATGCACACACACACACACACACACACACACACACACACACACACACACACACGCACACACACACACACACACACACACAAACAGACACACACACTCACACACGTTATGAGATAGTACGTTTGTATGCATGTATATAATGGAAAAATCTTCGAAACGATGCGTCCTCGAGAAAAACGGATTTGATTTTCAAAATCTGCGCCCCAACGGGAAGGCATTCGGTGACTAGTAAGAATAAAATATAATTTACGACAATTAACTCGACTTTTAGAACACAGAAGGGTGAAACGAAAATTTGACATATGCAGGATTTGAACTCGAAGCATTAGGTCGATTAAAGATATATTCTGTGACGTTTAGTGTGACGCTTTATCGTATCTTTGGCTCAGCGAACGGGAACATTTTAGACTGTTGCATAAGACTCGATTCCCGGTTGGAAACTCTAAATATAAACTCTTGGAAAGTATTCTATGAGGAATGAATTTTATGAATGGTAAGTACACACACACAGATACACACAAACACACACACACACACTGACACACGTACATACATATAAATGCATGTGTAGTTTCATTACAATATTGTGCATGTAACTTTAAACGACCAGACTCTCATTCTTATATTTTATTTCCAAGTTTAAATATATTTTTACAGAAATATAAGGCGGACCACCGCCCATATCTTTACTTTTCTCTCCCTCTTTTTCACACACACACACACACACACACACACACACACACACACACACACACACACACACACACACACACACACACACACACACAATGTGTTTTGTGGTGTGTATATGCGTGTTTGTGTGCGTGTATACGCCTGTGTGTGTATAGATGTATGTATATCTATCTATCTATCTATCTATCTATCTATCTATCTATCTATCTATCTATCTATCTATCTATCTATGTATTGTCAGTATTGTCACAC
>NC_068993.1:33356169-33358125 GCF_001194135.2 Octopus bimaculoides
TATATATATATATATATATATATATATATATGCGTATGCATGTGTTGGGCATGTATAAATAAACATAAATGCACTCACACAGACATTAATAGACATATATACATATATATCATTTCAGAAGTGCTAGATGATAGAAATATCTATTTGCTATTAAGTTATAAAGCCATGTATATCGTACAGTTAAAATTAGACTGAAATATAATATTACCATGTTTAGATTTAGCGGTTGTAGGCGTTAAAATATATGGCGGAAGTTGGGAAAATGATATGGCGGCGTTGATGCCTTTTCCAGTAATAAATGAAGTGAAATGGGTACGAAGTAGAATTAAAACAAAGATGAGTAAATTCTTGAAAGGAACAGAGACGAAGAGAGTAATAACAGGTTCTTTATCAGTAAGGGTTATCACCTTTGAAGGCAAAAGGAGAATGAGGAAAGCTCGTAAGAGAGCAACAGACAACCCAGAGCGGAATTGCCCTGGGTCCGGCTCTACCTGTCTCTTTTTAGCCTAGTCAGCCTGCTATCGATGTGGACGGCCTCCTTTACGAATCTTTGCTCGCGAAACCAAGCGAAGTTTGTATTTTTTGCATGAGCGACAAACAGGGATTCTGTGACGAAGAAATTTTCTCAAGAAGTATAAGCAGCGTTAATTCATAATGGGTTAACGAGGAAGGGTAGCGCTTGTGAGCCTTTCAAAAGCATCTGTATCTGGTGGGAATAGGAAACTCGACCCTTCGGTTATTCTTAGACCAAGTATCTCATCCGAATATTTGCAACAGATGTGAAGACGCGTGGCTCAGTGGTTAGGGTATTCAGTTCACGATCGCTAGGTTGTGAGTTCAATTCCCGGCGAGACCCTGTGTCCTTGAGCAAGACACTATATTTCATGTTGCGCCAATCCATTCAGCTGGCAAAAATGAATAGTGCCTGTATTTCAAAGGGCCAGCCTTATAACACTCTGTGTCATGCTGAATCTAACTGAGAACTACGTTAAGGGTGTAGGTGTCTGTGGAGTGCTCAGCCACTTACACGTTAATTTTACGAGCAGGCTGTTCCGTTGACCAGATCAACTGGAACCCTTGTCGTCGTAACCGACGGAGTGCCATTTACAACGGAGTAGACTCCACTCAGAACTTGAGAACCAAATGGTGGCATTAAACTGGACAACGGATTAGGTCCACCACCAGGCCTACCACTAGGTCTACCACACAGTTTCCTCTCCATAATGTTGCTCACAAAGACTCTTGAGCATGCCACCACGTGACTGAGAAAAGAAGTTCCTAGCCAGACACCACACTTACTTGAAATGTTACAACCATTTACCTTCTTTTTATGCGGTGTTTCCCCATTATACATATACTCCTGTCACTGAAACCAACAAAGGGATCTTCGACGTGATCACTCAACGTGCTAGATATAGCAATAAATGTTTCATTCAAATTACACATTTCTCTCTTTAACCAGATGACACGCTTGATAGTGACAGTTTAATCATTCTAAATGAATAATTAAACTGCCACGGCTGGAACATCTTTAATCATGGATGAGTACGATCAATGTTGATCTGGGGCTACACAATAACTACTTGTGACAAATGAATCAACGAGTGACCCTGTATATTTATATAGAAGGTTGCAGATAATCCTTTCTACTATAGGCACAAGGCCTGAAATTTGGGGGAAGGGGATAATCGATTACATAGACCCCCCAGTGCGTATACTACCACTACTACCGTCGCCTGTAACACTTCCACCGCCGCCACCACCAACACCACCACCACCACCGCCACCACCACCATAAATCTTTTTGTATTTACATGAAATCGTCCATATAAAAATACCGGTAAACAACTGAATATCAAATAGAAATCTGCCGAAACTGAGCACAAAGCTTCATTTTCACACGCTTCATCAGCGGAGCATGGGTAAGGGAATTTTAAAGCAGTGTCCTTATATAAT
>NC_068993.1:33358576-33360011 GCF_001194135.2 Octopus bimaculoides
TATATATATATATATATATATGTAAATGTATATCTACGTGTGTGTGTGGATATTTGCTAACTTCAGTCTGTCATGTTATGTATTTGTACACTTTTGGAAGTATATCTTCATAAACCTGTCTCTCTTTCTCACTCCCCTTCTCTCTCTTCTTTTCTTTTTCTCACTCTCTCTTTTATCTATCTATCTATCTATCTATCTATCTATCTATCTATCTATCTATCTATCTATCTATCTATCTATCACCCTTACATATTTATACATTAAAATGTAGTAGGTACATACATACGTATACATAAATAATGCATATGCTCCAAACACATATACATCTGTGTGTGTAAACACATGCACGCACAGACACATATGCATACACTCACACAGATAGAAAGCAATAAGACAGAAAAGCAGTGTTTTAAGTGTAATGAAATGAGATAAAGAGAACGAAGGAAGAGCGATCAGGACAGTGGTGATTGACAGGAATTAAGGATGATGACGACGACGACAACGATGACGGCGATGATGATAATGATGATAATAGTTATGACGATGTTGATGATGATAATGATGATAATAATAATGATGATGTTGATGATGATGTTGGTGGTGGTAGTGGTGGTGATGTTGATGTTGATGAAGGTAGCGTTGGTGGTGGTGGGGTTGGTGATGGTCTTGGTGAACGATAATGACAGTATTGGTAAGGCTGTTGTTCTTTTTAGCATGACTGACCAGATCAAGACATTCTAGCCATGACTATACCACCTGTTTAAAAGATACGGCTATATCTAAGACTATATTCTTTCTCATCTAAATTGGTGATGCGTAAAAGAAAAGTGTTTTGGGGGGCTCGGAGATCCATGATAATGTTGGTAGATGTGGTTCATTACAGTATGCGGCCATAATGGACGCCATCAACATAAGATAAGACGAGCTCCCGTCATCAGGTTAGAAATCTTACATTTGAGATCTTAATACAGAGAAGTTCAAAGATAGAATGATTAAATGTGAAGAGCTAGGTGTATATGTGGGAAGAAGTCAAAGGGTCAGTGGTGTTATACCCCATTGACTCTCCTATATATATATATATGTATTGCTTAGGCATTGCGATACTAATAACTTGGAGTAGAACTCAATAAACATATGCTTCAGAACGAAGAGTTAGTCGAGTACAGAACTGTAGTAATAAGAAAAATGAAAGACAACAAAGGAATAAATAATTATCTTATGAACTACATTTGTTTACTGCTGCATCCACTATAAGATGCCTCAGATGGTCTCATGAAACTGTAATGTGTTTGTCATGTACTCAACTATGAGCCCACCGCATCATATCATGGAAACAGCTGTAAGGTAATGAAGTTCATAAAATAATCATTTCTTCCTTTGTATTCCTTTGTCATCCCTTTTATTATATATATATATATATGTATATATATATATA
>NC_068993.1:33362619-33363358 GCF_001194135.2 Octopus bimaculoides
TATATATTTGTATATATATATATTTGTATATATATATATTTCTAACTATTAGTATACGTTGGCATATGTTTAATTACTTGAGTAGCGATCTTGAAGAATTGGGCTTCGAAGATCCAGAACAGATATAATTAAATAGAAAATTAGAATTACAAACCATTAATGGAACTGTGAAGATATGTGAAGTATTCAAGAAATGTAGTATGGATTATGGAGTATGCATACACGCACACACACACACGCACACACACACAGACGCACACACACACACACCTACGCTCACACACACACGCACAGCACACACTAACACTCACACTCACACACACACATATGCAGACATAGATATACAAACATGTGTATAAATTCAAATTTAAAACATGCATATTCACCCAATGAATCACATGCATTCATACACACGCATACATACGTACATGCTTACAAAGTTGATGTTGGCTAAATTCCAACGAAACTGCCTTATTTCTGGGTTGGAAACCTGGTCTTTCTTTAATGGTGAAACATTTAAAAAAAATCAGTCGAACTCACACTTAAACATATATGTACATACTTTGATAAAAGTATGCATATACATGTTTGTGTGTGTATATATGCATACATACATATATAAATATTTATATATATATGTGCGTGTATATATACGTATCTTTATATGTATATATGTATGCATATATGTATATATATGCACGGTGGTGCATCAGCATGGCCGCAGCTCTAAGCTGAAACT
>NC_068993.1:33363970-33364865 GCF_001194135.2 Octopus bimaculoides
TATATATATATATATATATATATATGTAAATATATGCATATATATATGTATATATATATATACATATATGTTTGTATATACATACATGCATACCCACATACATGCATACATACATACATAATACATACATACATGCATGCATACATACATGCATACATGCATGCATGCATACATAATGCATACATACATACATGCATGCATACATACATTCCTAGATAGTTAAACAGACAAACGAAGGAAATAGTGAGATTTCAAATAAAGTATATCAGACGAAAATATCAAAGGGGAATTGAAAGAGATCTCCGCCCCTCTTTCACACACATGCAGCAAACTTTTATCTGGCCACTTGTTTTGTGAGAAATAACTTCCAAATCACCCACTATTCACACACTTCTGCTTTGAAAATGCGAAGGAGACATTGAATTACGTTTTCCTAAATATGGTGGCCCTGACTGGATCACCTTTGACCAAAGCTTTACTTAGCCAGGGTTATATAGCGATAATAACACATATATTAATGTGTGCATGAATGTATGCATATAGGTATATTTTACTCCTTTTAATTTCGAGTAAATTTGACCGGCAGCCTACTATTGTAGCAAGGATGTGAAGGAAAGTGTCATGCTATAACCATCATCTTTTAAATCTCAAGTAGGTCTTGTGGATTTTTATAGTCTCAGATATCGTGATCATTTGCAGTGTATAGATTAAGGATTTTCGTTCTCTCCCCAAGATTCCAAGTCCAGCCATACTTCACTCCACACTCCAGCACACTCGCATGTATGTGTATATGTAATTGCGTGAGTGTACACATATGTGTGTATGTGTGTGTGTGTATATATATATGTATATATATCTAAATCTATATCTATATGTATATATATATATATATATA
>NC_068993.1:33365682-33367880 GCF_001194135.2 Octopus bimaculoides
TGTATATATATATACACACACACATGTACTATAATCCTTTTGAGATCTCAGAAATTTTTTTCTGTATCTTCTGATTCTTTTAATGTGCTGGTTTCCTGGTATTAAATTGATATTAATTGATATCAAATTCTTTGTATATATATATATGTATATATATATACGTATATATGTGAGTGTATGTGTGTGTGAGTGTGTTCGCGTATGCATTATGTAAACTTATAAACATCTAATTATTAAAGTGGAAAAATTATCAGGAAAGCTATTTCTATTCATTCTTTCAAATACATACATACATACATACATACATACACATACAGACAGATATATATATTTACATATGTAATTGTATATATAAATATATATACATACATATATAATTGTGTGTGTGTGAATATATTTACATGTGTGTGTATATATATTTATATATTCAATTACATATCCGGATAGCCATTTCTATTCTTTCTTTCAAATGCACATACATACATACATGCATACATACATACATATATATATATATATATATATATATATATATATATATATATATATGCACATGTGTAGTTGCATATTTATATCAATGCGTGTATCTAACCGCACACACACGCATATATAAAGAAAAGGGTTGTATATCTATGTGTTTATATGTATTTGTCATATTTCTATACTAATCGTGTGTGTGTGTGTATGATTTTATATTTTCGAGTGTGTGTGTATATGTATTTGTGCATTTGCATGTGTAATATATTCAAAGGTTTGAATGTGTGTACAGATTGCATTATCCTTAATTATGTGTGCGTATGCAAATTGTTTCGCTGTCTGTTTGTGTGTGTGTGTGTGTGTGTGTGTGTGTGTGTCAGTGTGCATGCATGAGTATATGCGCATTTATGCATGTGTATTTATGTGTGGCAATAGTGTGAAAGCTGCTGGAAATGAAAAGACTTAGAAAGCAAAACTGAGAAAGCAAAACCGACAGACAAACAGACCACATAGATAGACAGTGTATGAGAGATAGAGGGAGAAAGAGAGAAACGGATGGAGAGAGAGAGAGAGAGAGAGAGAGAGAGAGAGAGAGAGATTGAGAGGGAGTGAAGGTGTGAGCATATCCAAAGATAACTGGATAGTATGTGTGTATGCGTATGTATGCGTGTACGTGCATACGTATATATACATGAGTGTGTGCGAGTGTGTGAGAAAGAGAGAGAGAGAGTGTGTGTGTATGAGAGAGAGAAAATGAGAGAGAAATAGAGATAGGGAGAGAGAAATACGTTATCACGAAAAGTGACGAAATATTTGCAGATGAAAACAAACGTAACCAACAAGCAAAGAAATAATTGCATATACATCCATGCATACCTACCTACCTACCTACCTACCTACCTACATACATACATACATACATTCATACATGCATGCATACATACATACATACATACATACATACATACATACATACATACATACAAACATGCATGCGTATATATACATATGTATTTAAATGTATATGTAAATATATATCTATGTTAACGTAATTACGCACACAAATACACACACCGACACATACACCGACACACACACGCACTCAGATAAATAGATAAGGCAACGAATAAATTGATGTAGCTATATGAAGAAGCAAAAAGAAAAACCAAAAAAAATATCATAAAAATCCAACAAATAAGCAATAGTATCAACAACAACAGCAACAACAGAGGACACTCATAAAAAAACGAAAGCTGTGATAGGATCTTCGCACCTCTCTCTGATGAACGCAACTCAAAGATGGAGAGATTTTTTGGCCAACAGACAAGTGAGATTGTTAACTTATGTAAATAAACAATATTTTATTCTGTTAAAGATTTGCAGATTTTAGAACGATAGTCTCATTCTTTTTCTCTCTTCTCTTCTCTCTAGCTTTCTCTGTCAGCTTGTCTGCATCTCTCCAAATGCATCTATATATGTGTTTCTACAAGGTGCGTGAGTGTGTGTGTGTGCGTGTGTGTGTGTGTGTGTTTGTGTTTGTGTCTGTCTATCTATCTATCTATCTATCTATCTATCTATCTATCTATCTATCTATCTATACATACATACATACATACATACATACATACATACATACATATATACATACAAACATACATACACACATGCACCACAGACACACACACACACACACACACATATATATATATATATACACATAT
>NC_068993.1:33367890-33369707 GCF_001194135.2 Octopus bimaculoides
TATATATATATATATATATATATATACACAATATATATACATCTATATATATACACGTGTATATATATATATGCATACACACACACACACTCCCTCTCTCTCTCACACACACACACGCATATCAATACACTCACATATATACGGGGGTATCCCCAAAATACATACACATCTTAGCAGCTGATAACTGTCATGTCCTTTTCATTTTAGATTGAATCCAATCAAAATAATGAAGAAATCCAGACTAGACTTTGCACCAAAAATAGATTTATAAATTCAACTGTAAGTCTGAAAACGTTATCGAAATGCAAATACAGTTTAGGAGGGACAGACGCACCTACGTGACTTACCGTCACTGGAATTAAAGATAAGTTTGAAGCAGATGGGACTCTTCGGAATGTCTACAAAACGGTCCAGAAGACAGTGGATATCGATGAGCCTCTTAAAGCAAGAATGTGTACTGGAAACATATTGCCAGATTTCAAGAAAATATGTGCGGCAAGCGAATCGTCTGATAGGAATTTCAAAATTCAATGTCTATTGCATTTTGAAGCGCTGTCATTGGAAAAGTTACATTTCAAGAATAGTCCATGCTCTCAATGAAGATGATAAGAACCCAAAAATGGAGTTTGGCGAATGGTACTTGACAAGATATGTACAAGATGTGCAGTTTCCAACAAATGCGTTTGAGATGATGAAGGTATACTTAAATTAAACGGCTCGGTTAACCGCCACATTCGCATCTCATGGGATCCTGAGAATCCGCACTTTACTACGAGAGGAACATCTTGTTAATTTATCTGGAGTTACAGTGTGGAGCAGTTCATCATCAAAAAGATTAATTGAGCCATTATTATTTTAACGGTCCTATTTATTAGAACTTCTTGCGAGATTCTGCCATCAAGCATTCAAGTGGTCTTTGAAAACGTGTTTTTTTTTTAATATTCAGCAAGATGGGACGCCCCCACACTTCCATAAGTAATGTAACGGCGTTACTTGATAAGATTTTGCCAAATAAGCGGATTGAGCAAATAGTTGTCCGCGTTCATCGATCTCGTACTGTGAGCACTTTTTATGGGAATATTTAAAAGATAAAGTTTGCAGTACAAAACCTGCAACAGCCAACCAACTGAGGGCTGTTATTGAACGAGAATGCGCGCAAATACAGAGCGAAAGGTTTCTTGATGTCTGCGATTCTATAGTTTCACGCTGGCAACCGTACTCGGAACATGAAAGTACCCGGAACATGAAAGTACATTTCAATTAAATAGCTCAGTTTGAATGGCGCTGAACAGTAATTTATTAGAAAACACGTTTACAGAAAAATTATATTCAGTTTGTAGATTCCGTTATATTTTTAGAATGAAATGTATTTTAATAAGCACTGCCTTTATAATCATTCAATATGCTTACACACACATGCGCGCGCGCGCGCACACACACACACACATACAGACACGCACACATGCGCGCGTGTACACACACACACACACACACGCAGACACACGCACGCGCGCATGCACACGCACACACAAAAGTGCGTGTGTATACATACATACGCACATAGGATCTTTCTCAATGACAGTCTTTAATTGACCGTCATCGATGACATGGGCGTCAACTACGCTCACGATCTGTGAAATCGTTTAAACCATTTTCGAGCCGACCACTCACTGACCATTTCGTAACCAAACGTTTCGTGATATCGCGAGCAGATTCTGCTGCGTTACGTCCTTTTTTAAAGTTGAATAGTAAAATTGCTCGAATATCGTACTTTGACAGTTCCATTTCAGATAGATGATTGTAGCAACGGTGAAAAA
>NC_068993.1:33369981-33370525 GCF_001194135.2 Octopus bimaculoides
TATGTATATAAATACATATATACATGCCTATATATGTGTATACATACTTACGTATGTATGTATGTATTTATATATATATATATATATATATATATATATATATATACGCACGTGTGTGTTTGTATACATATATGCGTACACCCACGTGTGTGTGTGTGTGTGTGGTGTGTGTGTGTGTGTGTGTGTGTGTGTGTATGTGTGTGCGTGTCTAGGCTAAGGAGAGAACAAGGCCGGTATTGTTGTGTGTGAGAAAGATTGTAACATTTCAAACGCTGCAGAAATGAAGAGTGAAAATGACATAAATATCAGATCAAAGATGGTGATGACAGAGAAATGTATGGAAGGCAAGTATGGACTATTTAGAAATATTCTTCGCTGGCAAGATTATTAGAAGTTCAAGGTTATCCATGGACAGATCTACGTCTATGTTCGTTGGTAAATTATCTCCTGTATGTATGTACGTATGTATGTATGTATGTATGTATGTATGATATGTATGTATGCATGTATATATGTATGTATGTATGTTTGCATACATATATGT
>NC_068993.1:33371039-33372442 GCF_001194135.2 Octopus bimaculoides
GCCATTAGCTAAAAACGGGAGTTTCTAGACCATCGTAGGCAAATTGCGGCCCGCAGGAGTTTATGAATGACGCGCCTTATGTAAACGTTTCTTGAATTTCTATAGTGCTGCGGCCTAACTGATGACGAAACTGACTCATGCGGCCCTCTTTTGAAAAAAGATGCGTATGCCTATTGTTGATGCTAGAAATACCAGTCAAAACTCCTTTAAAACCCTTCCTCCTATCTCGAAACCGATTATAGCAAATGTTACATGAGATAAAGTAGCATTTGATATGAGTGAAAAAAAGAAGAGACAGCGAATTGGCAGTAGCCTTAGAATGTCCGAAAGAATGCATGTCGTTGCTTGTCTTGACGTTAAACTCTTTGAGTTCAAATTTCGCTGAGGGGCGCATTACTCTTCATCCTTTCCGGATCAATTAAAAAATGCTGTTTCTTATTTGTAAACACATTTTCATTTTTTATGATCATGAGGTTGTCCCTTCTCTCCTTTATTTAGGATTTGGATTACATTTGGATCTTCTTTGTCATTATTTAACATACGAAGTCGATAAAGTAAGTACTAGGTGCTTTCCCCAAAATTTTAGGGTATTGTAGAAAGGGTTACATATTATAAAATTAAATTAAATTAAATAAAAAAAAATTAGTTTATGTAATATTTCGTTCTGTTTCTGTCTTTATAAAAGAAAAAAAAAACTGAATGTATTTCTTTGCCAGAGAATTTGTCAGAAACATTCGGGAGGTCCTTCCATGTCAGGGTTGGCAAAATCATCTGGGTAGAATCAGTTCGTTGGATAAAATGTCTTGCGCTGTTTGCTCTACTTCACTGCGCTTTGAGCTCAAATACACCCAACGTCACTTCCTTTAAGTTTGGCTCTTTGTTAAAACAAACTGCCGATCTCGAGCAATTAACTAGTAGAATTGTAAGAGGTAAAGGTGCCTTCTAGCATTTGTGTCCAGTCTTATTTTTTACGTTCTGAGTTCTTGGGTACCACTACCACCATCACCACCGTCATCACTATCATCGTCATCACAGTCAACTGGTCCTTTAATGCCTTTTGCAGAATTCACACTGGGGCAAGCATTCGACTCAGACTTTCGGTTTCAGAATACCTTCTTCACTTCTCTCTACTAGTAAAATAGATAGATAGATAAATAAATGAATGAATAAAGGATCTTGGACGCTCCCTGACATGTGAGCATGTCTGAAACCAAATTATTACCTATTATATAATTATTCTATCCTGTGCCAAAGTACCATCTTTGACCAATAGTCAGACATATATATATGGACATGCATACACATATATATGCTTATATACATATACATACATACATACATACACACACACACACACACACACACACACACATATATATATATATATATATATATATATATAT
>NC_068993.1:33376290-33378024 GCF_001194135.2 Octopus bimaculoides
ATATATATATATATATATATATATATATATATATATATATACATATATATGCACACATATATATTTGTATATATACACATACATGCATACGTACATGGTTAGATACATAAATAGATAGGCAGACATATAGATAGATAGACAGACAGACAGATAGATAGATTGATTAATAGATAGATAGATAGATAGATAGATTGGTATTGAAATCATGAAAGTAATAAGATGGAAGCGAAATTCCTTATCCCTAACTCTCCTATACTGCCATTCTTCTAGTCGTTATGTCTACATAATTCTGCTGAGACATCCGGCCAAACCAACTTCAACTGTCGTAATCTTCTCTTTCTCTCTTTCTTTCTTCCTTCTTCGTTTTCCCTTCGTCATCTTCCTTCTTTTCTTCCTCTTCCACCTTCTTCCTTATTATTCCTCTTTTTATCCCTCTCACTTTTACCCATTTGCAAGTTGCATATAAATAAATAAATGAATAAATACGTAAAGAGTAAAAAATAAAGAAAATAAAATTAAAAAAACAAAACAAAACAAAACAAAAGATCCCTCCATTTTGGGAAGATTTGTTTATTTAATAGTCTGAAATGTTTGGTAGTAGTGGTGGTTGTGGTGGTGGTGGTGTTGCTACTACTACTACTACTACTACTACTACTACTACTACTGGTGCTGCTGGTGCCGATGATTCAGCTGCTGCTGCTGTTGCTGGTGCTATGTATTACTGCTACCACTACTATTACTGTTGTTACTATTGCTGTTGTTCCCGATGTTGCTGTTGGTGATGATGATCTTGACGTTGATGCTGCAGTTGTCTTTGTTGTTATTACAATTGTTGCTTGTTTTGCGTTCGTCGCCGCTGCCACCACCGCCACCGTCTCCGCCGCCACAACAGCTCCTGACGTCGGCACAACCGGCACCGCCGCCACCGCCGCCGCCTCTGCCCTCACCGCCGCCACCGCTTCAAACGCAGCCATCGCCACCGCCACGTCAGCGGCATCGCCATATACTACTACTACTACTACTACTACTACTACTACTACTACTACTACTACTTCTTCTTCTTCTTCTTCTTCTTCTTCTTCTTCTTCTTCTTCTTCTTCTGCATTTACAGGAAATAAAGTCTTGAACAATGCAACATTTGCAGAAGAGAAAGAGAAAAGATATAGAAATAAAGAATGAAAGAAGAGATCCAGTGTATGTAATGCACACACACACACACACACACACACCTATATATATATGTATGCATGTATGATGGAGTGGGAGAATGAGAGCAAGAGTGTGAGAGGAGAAGAGGGAGAGACGGAGGAAGTGGGGGAGGAGAAAACTGGGTTAATGAAAATGGTGAACGAATTGAATGGTTTCAGTGTTTAGGATGGTTTGGTAGATTTTCAGACAACTTTCTATTGAAACAGGACAAACTTATTAAAATCATGCAAACTTCCACAGTGACTCACAGCTGTTAAGGGCAAGCCCAACATCTTTCTCTTTGCTGCTCTCTCCCTCTCTCTCTCTCTCTCTCTCTGTCTCTCTGTCTCTGTCTCTCTGTCTCTCTGTCTCTCTCTCTCTCTGTCTCTCTGTCTCTCTCTCTCTGTCTCTCTGTCTCTCTCTCTTCACTTTCCTTTTTTTTCTCGGTTTTGCTCTCTTTTCGCGCTTCCCGCTCTCTGTCACTTCCTTTCTTTCGCGATGTATACATACACACTTAGATAGACATATATGTACATACATGTATAT
>NC_068993.1:33378620-33382641 GCF_001194135.2 Octopus bimaculoides
GAGAGAGAGAGAGAGAGAGAGAGAGAGAGAGAGAGAGAGAGAGAGTGAGAAGAAAAATAAAGAGAAACAAAAACAAAAGCAAGCACTAGAATAAAAAACAAAGAAATAACAAAACAAAAATAACGAGTTACATATTTATAAAAATCCCCCTCTCCCCCCTCACCACCATCATCATAATCATCGTTGTCGATGTCGTCGTGTGGTGCTTGTTTGTATTCCTATGACCCTGGTCCTGCTTCCATCTCTACATTCTATGTCTTGTGGCTGTGTCCTCTCTCAACTGATCGATATATGTCTTCACAGAGAAGTGACGAATATGATTGCGGCCATATCTAAAGTGGGACGGACTCCACTGCGCCACTACTGTACAGAAGAGTGAATTCTTCTTTCTGTAATGGTATCTAATACTTTTGGAATCTTGTTGTAGCATCTGCCTTTGAGGCAGTATTCGTTCCAGAACATGTTCTAAATGTGCAAAAGCTTGTACATATTGGTACCAAACGGTACAATGTCAAGTTTTCTGGTTAGTGCTTCAATGGCAAACAGATTCATCCACTCTGTGCAAGGAATTCCTTTTAACATTCGCTGACAACGACGACGACGACGACGACAACAACAACAACGGCAATAACAGCAGCAGCAGCAGCAGCAACAGCTTTCTACATCATTTATATATGTCAATACATTTGAAACAGGCATTGTTAAACGTGTGAAAATGTGTCGTCTACAGCGACTTGCGTTAATCGATGTGACTGGAAGATGGAACAGTGCAAATCTAGTCCTTGTGTGTGTTCGCGCGCGCGCTCGAGTGTTTGTGTGTGTATGCATATATATATGTGTGTGTGTGTATGTCTGTATGTATGTATGTATGTATATATGTACATATGCATATATGTATATGTATGTATATCACTCCCTTTATTACGTTCGGAGTAGGCATCAGATCTATCACAAATTCCGCTAGTCTTTCGCAAGTTTCGCTTCGTAAAGTGGTCACTACCGTACTTCACTTTTTGAGAAGTACTGGGATTGTTTAGAGTGTATCCTTAAATTAGAGGAATTCCTTGTTGGCAGAGGCGTAGTCAGATCTTAAAGTTAGGAGGAGCGAGTACAAAAAAAAAAATGGTGCCGAGACACATAATTTTTTACTCATTTCTCTTATATTATGCGAAATATTTCATTAGTTATAATATATTTAATTGTATTTTAAATTCATTAATTTCATATTTCAATAATGTCATTATGTATGAAACTTACAACCACTGATATAGGTGTGACAGGAAAAAGAGGAAACTCCGCGGGATCGTCCAGTGTCGAGAGGTTATGACGTCAGAGTTTGTTTTGTCTCTTCAGATGACAGCGGCCACCGCTACATCAAAGGAGATTGAGTAAGTAGGTCAAAAACTTGGGAAAGTTTGTCAAATAAAAGAATGACTCCAGAATGTTCTTCCGAGATCATGCGATTAACAATGAATAAATAAATAAATAAAAATAATAACAAAAGTACAGAGAAATCCGACTTTTATCGCATATGTGAACTAAAGAGTTAAAGAGAATTATTAAAAAGACCCAAATTTTGAGAAATATGCTCCGAGAAGCGGTTGGTTTCCTTGCTTCCCTATTAGCTCTACCACTGATTATGGGTAATTTATATAAAGTTATGAATGTTTTTCCTTTGAGATGTTAATATGTATTTAGTCCTATTGAAGTGTTATAATGGGACCAGCCCTTGTAAAGTAAAGACTGCTAGGAATGAGGCTAATAGGACTTACTCTTCTAGGATAAAGACTACTCGGGACGAGGCATAAAACTAAGGAAACGGTGATAGAAATATTTTGTTAATTTCTTCAAACTAACGACAAACTCCATGAGTAAGCGACTGGTATTTACACTTACACAAGTGGATCAAATTTTATGAGAGTGTTTTATCTAAAAACTAAAACCAAAGATACACGCATCACTTACACGATAACCTCGTTATCTACAGTGGTCAGGGAGCTGTATATCTCCATGGTACCTAGTTATTGAGCTGTAGGAATTGTTGTTGTTGCTGTTTATCCCAAGGTTGGGCTAAACACTACTAAACACTACTAAACAAGGGTTGTCAAGTAGTGTGAAAGATATACATAAACACAGGGACACACACATATGCACATAGGCACACACACATATATAAGCTTAACTTATGTGTGTGTTTGTGCGTGTATAAGACAAGGCAAAATAATGGCCATTCCATATTTCTTTATTATAGTAAACTTGACTTACAGCTGTTTCCAGTAGTCATTATGGGTTCGTTATTGACTCGCAAAGTGAAGCCGCTTGGCAAAGATTGATCTTCAACACTGCTGTGCATGCGAACTAAGTTTTAAAGTTCTAGCTCACTTACGCTGTTTACAACAGCGCTTGGAAGAAAGGTGTGTAGCATGTGATCCTCGCATTGACCATGACAGAGAATGTTGTCATGGCGATACCTACCCAGAGGCCTACGCAAAGTTTCAGAAAGTGTATGGAGAAGAGAGTATGAGCCGCACACAGACGTTTCCAAGATGGCCGAAAAAATGTTGATAGTGACGAACGTTCTGGGAGATCTGCAACCAGCAGAAATGAGAAAAAACATCGCATATGTGCATGCAGCTGTGAGAGCAAATCGTCGAATCACCATCCGTGAGTTATCAGAGGATGTGCAGATTAGTTACAGTTCAGTTCAGTCCATTATCACTGAAGATTTGGGCATGAGAATCGCGTCTGCCAAGTTAGTACCGAAACTGTTTCCAGCTGACCAAAAGGACACCCGGGTTTCAGTTGCACAAGATCTCCTTCATTGCGTCGAGAACGATGAAGACTTTTTGAAAATTTTGCTTAGATCTCTGAGCAGGTATCGCAAAGCTTTTAACAAAATTTGATGCAGATTCTCTACTCAGCTTATTCTGCCATGGTCAATGCGATGATCACACGCTATACACCTTTCTTCCAAGCACTGCTGTAAGCAGCGGAAGTGAGCTAGAACGATAAAAATTAGTTTTATGCACAACAGAGAGTCGCATCAAATGGCTTCTAACGGTGGAAGCCCGAACTACAACGGGCTTATCCACAGTGAAGATTTCCGGTTACTTTTGGGTTCCTCCTTGTACATACAACACGTATAATTTAACATTTATCACATTTCTTGGTGTTTATAAAAAATGATGAAATGAATACTAGTTCTCAAAAGAAAAATATTTATTACCTTAAAATAAAATAAAATAAAACAAAATTCTCATTAAAATATAAAAAATTACATTAAAATTAAATAAAACATATTTCTCATTATAAGTAAATAAAACAAGTGTCCTTCCATAACTATTCTATCAGTTGTCTCTCTTCCGTTTCTCTATGATTCTTTCTCCTTGACTCTGTATGTTCATTTACTCATTGACTGCCCTCAAACCTGGTATGTGTTCTCATCTTGCATCTCTTTATCTGCCTTTTGCACTCTTTCCCCATCTTTCTATACAATCAAAAGTAGCTGGAGAAATTAACCGTCCCCAAAAGAAAATTTTAATATATAGACACACGCACACACACACACATACACACGCACACACACACACACTCACACACAAAGACACAGACACACACACACTCACAGACATACACACAGACCCGCATACAACTTAACCTTGCTCTGGCAAGGGCGGTGTGGATAGTGGTGATGGGATATCCACGAAGAATGAAGTGACAAGCCATGAGTTGAGACTGAGTCTCAAAGTCATGATTGTCACTGCACAACCTGCGCAGACAGAGGAACTGGGAGTAGGGGGTGGAGAGCTTGGTGTGGGTAGGGTGGGAGGAGGAGAAGTTGAACTCAACCACATATTGACTAACACCGGGATCTCTCTTGACTCAAAAAGTATTGTCACTTCGTTAGCGACCGGCTGGAACTCTCTCAAGAAGAAAAATAAAACTCAAAGAAAAATCATATACATATATCTTATGCACACACACATACACACACGCACACCGCACACACACACACACACGC
>NC_068993.1:33382681-33386872 GCF_001194135.2 Octopus bimaculoides
CACAAAGCCCGAAGCTGTAGCAGAAGACATCTGCCGAAGGTGCCACGCAGTGACACAGAATCCGAAACCCTGTGGTTGGGAATCAATCTTCTTACCACAAAAGCAGATGGGCTTCCCAGCAGTTTCCGCTTCCCAAATTCATTTGTAAATCATTTTGGTCAATCCGGGATTAAATCAGAAGACACTTCCCTGAGGTACTGCTCAACTAGATTGAACCCCAAACCCC
Source organism: Octopus bimaculoides (assembly GCF_001194135.2). Classification (NCBI taxonomy): domain Eukaryota; kingdom Metazoa; phylum Mollusca; class Cephalopoda; order Octopoda; family Octopodidae; genus Octopus; species Octopus bimaculoides. Next base: position 33,382,908 of record NC_068993.1, read on the forward strand.
GAAGATTGCGAAACGAACTTGTTAACAACACAACCTTACCTGCGTCTAAATTAATAGAGGCAAAAAATCCATTCGTTCGAAATGTGCTCTTCCTTTTCTCACACACGACAAAAAAAAAAAGAAACCCAAAAAAACATCAAAGTAAAAGAAAACAACTTTGAGGAAGAAATCCACAGACACAAGGACTGCCTAGAAACAGTTTTCACATCTAAATTTAAGTGTGATTGCTATCTCGGTGAGGCTGTCATATATGTTACATATTTTCATACAATTAGTTAGTAGGGGAAATCATAACACCCGGAAGATGTTAATATGAGCATTATGAAGAAACTCAAATATTTCAAGTCCCTATTTAAGAAAAGAACCAAAATTGTTCCCAGAATATTGGGTTTCAAACATATTAATGAGTTCCCTTGAGTAAGTTCCACTTCAAGAAAGAAAAAAACAAAAAAGAGAAGAAAAAACATTAACATAAATTTTGTTTGCAATTAAAGGAAAATATAACGAAGACATCTTGTGTATATATGCGTGTGTAAATGTATGTGTAAATGTGTGTTGTGTGTATATAAATATATATGTTTCTAAGGAGCTAGTGAAGAACCTCTTTGTTCTCAGCCTGCTAGAAATAGCGGTCAAATATCGTTCAAATCCCACCATCACCACCACCACCATTATCTTAGGATACATTAGGTACTGTTATCCTCGGTGCAATATCTGAAATCTCCTGTCCCGCCAAAAACAAAAGCTAAAAACAAAAAATAAAAACAAACAAACAAACAAACAAAAAGAAAAGGAAGGAAATTGTCATGTCCGGAACGGTCTCTGAGCATATAAATATGGGCTAGCAGTATCACCGATAACCGTGTTACTAATATTGATCTCAAATTTGGGTGCCAGACCAGCAGTTTCGGGGGAGTGGACAAGTCGATTACATCGACCTTAGTGTTTAACTGGTACTTATTTTATCGACCCGAAAGGTTGAAAGGCAAATCCGACCTTGATGGAATTTGAACTCTGAATGTAAAGACGGACGGAATGCCGCTAAGCATTTGGTCCGGTGTGTTGATAATTCTGTTATGTCGCCGCCTTAATCACTCTAACTAATATTACCACAGACTACCATTTTACAGGTGAGGCTGCAATAAATCAACGCGTTTCACTGTTGTGGCAGAATTGGTAGAGCATCGGACAGTGTTTTGCAATATTTAGTTACAAATCCCTATGTTCTGAGTTCAAATCCTGCTAAAGTCAGCCTTGCTTTGCGTCCATCTGAATCTGAAGGTTTATAAAATAAAGTACCATTCAAGTGCTGGGATCAGTGGGAGGTAGAGCCTCGCCCAAAGTTGAGGCTTTATGGCCATGTTATGTTAAGCTGATGATGATGATAATGATGGTGGTGGTATTGGTGGTAGTAGTGGTGGTGATGATGAAGATGATGATGATGATGATGATGATGATGCCCATGATGATGATATGAATGTGATGGTGGTGGTGGTGATGATAATGCTGTTTAGCTTCAGGCTGGTACTGATAAGAGCAGGTATATGATCAAAAGTGAGTCATTAATCGTTACCCCAAGCATTTTATGGGGTAACCAGGACAAAATATCATGACGGTAGGGTGTAATTTGAGTTTGCTTTGTTATTTCTAGCAAGCCTAGCAACCACTTAGACGTACCATCTACAAATTCTGTTGGTGACGTCATCAATGGCTCAACCAGATACAAAATGTGGCATTGTAACTATTAGATCATTAATATTCTCCGGTAGATAGACTTTCGAAGCACCAGGTGTGGAATGTAACTTAAATTTCTAATATCAACAGCTACAGCAACAATTACAGCTACAACAACAGCAACAACAATAACAGCAACAACAATAAGCCCAACTGACTAACAAAACTGTTTATTGCGTTATATAACGAGAGATTATCTTGGAACTTGTCACATATTTTACAGATTGTATTTCATATTGATGTTTAAGGTTTGAGATTCTCACCGTATTCGGTGGCGCATTTTTTTGCCTCGCTTTCTTCTTCTTCTTCTTCTTCTTCTTCTTCTTCTTCTTCTTCTTCTTCTTCTTCTTCTTCTTCTTCTTCTTCTTCTTCTTCTTCTTCTTCAAAACTCTCAACAAACTACTCTTAATATTAATGATGTTATTTATTTATTTATTTTATTTATCTATGTATACATATATTTTTATGTTTAGATAACTATTTATTGTTGTTATGGTTGTTATTATTATCATCATCATCATCATCATCATCATCATCATCATCATTATTATTATTATTATTATTATTATTATTATTAGCAAATATCTATTGCGTTCTACTTTCATGGGCAGGGATGTTGTCTAGAGGTTTGGTGGCAACATGTCTCTTCAAATCTCGAGAATCTTTCTTGGGATTCTTGCAGAATACATAATGGCACTTTTCTGCAGGACGACAGTGCGGGTTTCAGTCTCTCATGTAGCAGTCTGGGTGTTCTACCAAGAACACCAAGGACCACAAAAACAACTGAAAACTTTGTCTTCCAGAATCTCTTCATCTCTCTGGCTAGGTCCTGATATTTCTCCTATTTCTCAATTTCTTTGAAATCCATTGTATTATTATATGGTACTGCAATGACTAAGATCTTACACCGCTTGTTTCTTCTGTCCTCTGCAAACATATTTGGTAACTTTGCTGAGTAATACGACCTTTATGGTGAAATCTCATAAAATCCTGTGATTCTTTTTCTGTGTCAAATCCTTTGGAGTGTGTTCATACCACTTTTCTGTCACTTTGAATCCACACATTCAGCTAACATCCCAATAAACTCATTTACATACATAGTCAAGCTCTCGTTTATAATCTTTTTGTGCTACCCTACTGCATTCACGGACGAGATGACTGGTACTTTCGTTTCCTTTTCCACAGATTCAGCTTTTGCTCTCTAAGTTTAATTAATTTTTCCCTATTTCAAATTCGTTCTAATTTTTGTTTCTCAGGGGCTTTAATTGGCGATTCAGTTTCTCGTTTCAGGTTTCCATCTGTCAGTCACAACCAGTTCTCTTAACTTCCTCCATCCTCGGTTTGGTACATGTGTTTGCCATGTAGTTCCTTCTCTGTATAGTTGAGTGTTCTGCTGTCCTTCCTTCTGTTCCTGAATTATCCAACTGTTTCAGTGACCTTTTGCATTATTATTATTATTGAGTGAGAGAGCAGTGCATGACATCAAAGTGACACTAAGGTACAAATATACGAAGCCCAATGTTATCCATCATGACTACCCCTCTGATAGGGGTACACCAGACACACGCATCACAACCATTTGTGCGCGACATAGTGATCTCATATCGAGATAAACAACGCACGACCTTGCAGGTGGGACCCTGTTAGAATTTTCGAGTAGCCTATCTCACTCAAAAGGTCTCCGAATAAGGTTTGTTTAAGGATCATGAACGAAATACTTGTTTCCTGGGGTGAATTATTTAAACTCAAATGAATTACTTTTAACACATAGCCATGGTGCTCCTCATTTCTCCTGATCGTGATCAGAGATGCACATATCGTCAGCTACTAAGGGACATGCTCAACTGATTAAGGTCAAGCAACTGACAAGCAACTGACAACTGTAGTATTGAGCAGAGTATTTTCTGTAAACCATCATTTATATCAAGACAAAACATGTACACGATAAACAGTTAAGATGAGAGCTACTGCTTGGTACTGCATCAGGGCAATTATCATTATTATTATTATTATTATTATTATTATTATTATTATTATTATTATTATTATTATTAAAATCAAAATTTAAAGAAGAGTGCCATTTACTATCTCGTGAACAATATTTCGACATCTTGCGTGTCTTCCACTGGTTCAAAAAATAAATTTGTCAATCTACTTCATTTTCGTTTATATAGAAAGGATTGAGGTAACTCCTCCTGAAGATATAGAGTTACCTCAATCCTTTCTATATA
>NC_068993.1:33387002-33391163 GCF_001194135.2 Octopus bimaculoides
TTATTATTATTATTATTATTATTATTATTTCTACTACTACTACTACTACTACTACTACTACTACTACTACTACTACTACTACTACTACTATTATTATTATTATTATTATTATTATTATTATTATTATTATCATCATGATACCCTTAAAACAGCAATTAGTGGTAATTCTGGCGGATGTATGGAGTGATATTTTCATCGATTGTTGTTGGGTGTATACCAGGTTTGTCAGGATATAAAGAATGACCAGAACTGGTGCATTATGTATCTACTCATCGGTTTGGGCCTCGATACATTTGACGATGTAACACAACGGTCACGGTAAAGGCATCTGATAATGACGCTGCCCTTTTGGCTCGTTCGTACTTTCGTATCATAACACAGGCAAAGGGTAAGTGTCGAGGTTGATAGAAACAACATGTGTTTGGAAGGAATCTGTTTGGGCATTAACGACCCTTGAAAAGCCAAAAGGATCAATTCGGAGCTTTGCCGTCTTGTCGTATGTGCGGAAAAAAGCAATGAGATTGGAGGTGAGCGCAATGAAGAAGAAGTAGTAGTAGTAGTAGTAGTAGTAGTAGTAGTAGTAGTAGTAGTAGTAGTAATAGTGGTGGTGGTGGTGGTGGTGGTGGTGGTGGTAGCAGTAGTAGAGGAAGAAGAAGAAGGAGGAGGAGGTGGAGGAGGAAAAGAAGAAGAAGAGGAAGAAAAGGAAGAAAAAGAAGAAAAAGAGGAGGAGGAAGAGGTGACTTGTCTCTGAATTCTTTCCATATTCGACCATTACGGTGATGAACATTACTCCCAGATGCATAAATAAAGTTTGCCTTTGCATTCCTTTAATTTTAAAAACTATTATTATTATTATTATTATTATTATTATTATTAGTATTATTATTATTTTTATTATTATTATTTTCCCTTCCTGATTTCTCTAGCGGCAACTTTTGCTGAAGGGTGACGATATTAGTTCGCCGGATACTGGTGAACAAGGGTATGTATTCTCAAAATTAATAAACAAATATGTTTATTATGAGATAATGTTTAGCATGTGTCGAAGGGAAGTAGCGAAAGAAGCCTCCAATTTTTTAAAATGTTGGGAATACTTAAACATTCACATATGTATACGTGTGTTTATGTCTATAAGTGTGTATGCATGAACGCATGAACGTATGTATGTATGTATCTATGTATGCATGTATGTATGTATGTATGTATTTATGGATGGATGGATGGATGGATGGATGGATGGATGTGTGTATGTGTGCAAAAACAATGCTCAGTACCAAAAGAGATTTGTAATACGTTTTGGTCCATTCTGGAGATTGTTCTTTAGTGAGATTCTCAACGTTTTGCTTGATTGAAGAATTGAATAAACAAAGAAACTCTCGAGTAATAGGTTCTAAATTAGCCGAAATATCATCCATCCATCCATCCATCCATCCATCCATCCATAAGTACGTACTACATACATAATATATACATACATAATATATACATACATACATAACAACAAATGTATGATGTGTCAATGCACTACAGCTGTTTCCAACGAACTTTTAATTGATTAATGGAGACATTACATCATTAGAAAAAACCATTTTCATTAGGTGACTACACGAACCGTAACACCCAAAAACATTCAAAATCCAATGGGGGCTGTGTATCTTCATGATTCTATGACCCTTGCCGTTCATTGTGTACGTAGATATACATACATTCGGATACACATACAAGTATATAGTGTTGTTAATAAATAAGAAATATAGTGACTGACAAATATACTGATGGTGATGCTGTATATCATTTGTAGAATTCAGTAATTATATTAGATTTGACTGGGACTGTTGGTAATGGTGGAGATGATGATGGCGACGGTGGAGATGGTCAAGGTAGGGATAGTGAAGACGGTGACAATGATGGCAAAGTGATGGTGATAATGGAGATGGTGATAGTGGGGACAGTGGCAGTGATGGCGGAGAAGATGATGATGATGGTGGAGGAGTGAAGGTGGCGATGTTATATAATGACATTCAAACCATGACCATCTCAGCTTTTTGTTTTTGAGATATATTTCATATTAATCAGTAGGTTCATTCAGTTTAAAAACAATAAAGTAAAATTTGAAAGGAATTTAGCTGCTATAGCTTGGAAGCCGAGTAACCAAGTAGTTTAACCCACCCCTTCGTCGTCGTCTTTGCTAATTGCGGTATTGATGAAATATAAGTTGTTCTTTTTCTTATTCATTTTCAGTTGATAAAAATAAATTAAAAAAAGCCTGACTGCGAATCGAGGCACACTGCAGAGAACTGTGAAATAGAGATGGAATGTATCAAGCTGTATGTTTTACTGGAAGTTAATACCAGCCATGTTCACCGTGGTGGATGTATAAAGTTACCAACATACAAAGCAAAACGTATTAAATGACGAATTGTAAGCATTGATAAAATAACACAGCATATACTGTTTCAAATGTGGCTACTGTTCAGAGAGAATGACAAGAGTCCCAATCTGTATTTGCCAACTGGAAAAGGAAATATTTTAAATTAATGTTTCAGGAAGGTTACTATCATTCATCGCGCCGTTTAAATATAAAAAAAAACACAAAAAAAACCGATAAAAAATAAGCAAAAAAAGGCCATTATAAAGTATCTTGTTCGACTATTATACAGTCACCATTGTATGTACCCTGATCACATGACAGGAAGAGAAATGGCGGAAATACAGTGTTAATAAAGTTCTTATATGGAAATATATTTAGTGTAAAACACCATTGTCATAGTTCATAGCGTAAATCTCTCCAAGGAGAGCTTTGTACATACGACAAGGTACTTGGGACGTAAAAGATTCCTGCTGACTCGTAAAGATGATCGTTTGTGATTCTATTTATCTACGTATATACGTTTTTGCATACACTGAGGAATATGTGTATACACACTTGAACACATACGTACAAACACAGACACACACACACATGCACACACACACACACACACACACCTATTGACATACCTATATGTGTGTACATAAGAAACGCACACACGTATATATATATACATTTATATATGTATATATATATATCAACATAAATATATAGTTAGTATTTAATAAATCGTATCGTATACGATCACTAACTTAGTGTTCGTTGGGTATATATCTTCCATCTTCCGCCTGTCTCATTAATTACATTCATATATATATATATATATATATATATATATATATATATATATATATATATATATATATATATATATATATATATATAAATATAGAATACACACACATATTCACACATTATTTATGAGTTAACGCTTATGGTTCTGGATTTTTATATACTATGTTCAAACTCTTTTGAGACTCACTTAGTCTTTCATTTCTCCTCAGTCCATAATTTAACAACCAATTGGTTCTGAGGCTAATTAAATAAGTTGCGTTCTTTATCTACAAACATATCATAAACGTGTGTATGTGATACACACACACACACACACACACACACACACACACACACATACATACATGTACACACACAAATGTGACCTGGCTCGATGGCTCGATGGCAGTCATTAACACAACAACTGTACGACTTTATCTCGAATAGGGAAGGGTTTTAAACTTATGCAAAAAGGAGTAAAACACATTTATGTCGGAGGTAATCTCCCCTTCTAATGTGGAACCGATCGTAATTGTGCAACTTGTAGTTATGATACATCCTATAGAGAATGTTAATGTGTCAAGAATTTGTATGTATTTGTCTATGTTGATCAAATGTATGCCACTGACCATTCTCAATTATTTCTTTTAACTCAATGTTTTTTAAAAAATTATATATATATATATATGTATACATACATACATGCATACCCACACATACATACACACACACACATATTGTCTGCGTACATCTGATGTTTTGGGAGTGTTCTAAAATCATAAAGCTTTAAGTAATGTGAAGCTTGGTCAGTCTTTTAGTATATACATAGGTATTTATATACACATTTATACACACACATGTATAAATACAAATGTATGCTCTTTTACTTTTTTACTCTTTTACTTGTTTCAGTCATTTGACTGCGGCCATGATGGAGCACCGCCTTTAGTCGAGCAAATCGACTCCAGGACTTATTCTTTGTAAGCCTAGTATTTATTCTATCGATCTCAATTTGC
>NC_068993.1:33391173-33391817 GCF_001194135.2 Octopus bimaculoides
TGGGGGGGGGGGACAAACACAGACATACAAACACACACACACATATATATATCCATATACATATATACGACAGGCTTCTTTCAGTTTCCGTCTACCAAATCCACTCACAAGGCTTTTGTCAGCACAAGACCACAGTAGAAGACACTTACTGAAGGTGCCACGCAGTGGAACTGAACCCGGAACCATGTGGTTTGTAAGCAAGCTACTTACCACACAACCACTCCTGCGCCTATATGTATATGTACTTATTTATGGTGTTCCTACTTCAGAGTAATCCTTATTTTTATATTGTCAATATGTACACACACACACACACACACACACATATATATATATGTGTATGTTTGTGTGTGTGTGTGTGTGTGTGTGTGTGTGTGTCTGTCTGTATGCGCGTGTGTGTGTATATAAATTACATGCATTTTGTGCCCGTGTATGTACGTGTATATTATATCATGAAATGATTTTGCGATACCAATTTTTACTATGTGCAAGGTCATGTGGTTAAGGAGGTCTCTCTCTCTCTCTCTCTCTCTCTCTCTCTCTCTCTCTCTCTCTCTCCTACCCCGAAGAAAATTCTAGACGTTTACAGTAAAAAAATACTATCTCCACAACACAACGCTGGTTTTGCAACATGAAACTTGTTT
>NC_068993.1:33396437-33399134 GCF_001194135.2 Octopus bimaculoides
ATAATAATAATAATAATAATAATAATAATAATAATAATAATAATAATAATAATGATGATGATGATGATGATGATGATGATGATGATGATGATGATGATGATGATAATAATAATAATAATAATAATAATGATAATAATAATAATAATAATAATAATAGTAATAATAAATCATATTGTCTCTGGCTGCCCAGTCCTGGCTAAGAAGGGATATATTCACAGACACGACAGAGCTGAGACCTACATACACTGGGAGCTATGCCAACACTATGGAATAACAACAGAAAAAAGATGGTATAAGCACACGCCAGAAAAGGTCACAGAAAATGAGAAAGCAACATTACTATAGGATATGCGAATACACACAAATAGAGTAATTAAGGCCAATAGGCCAGATATAGGTGTCAGAGATCATGAAGAAAATAAATGCCTTATAATTGATGTATCAATACCAACAGATGACAATATTTCTCTAAAAGAAATGGAGAAACTTTCAAAATACGAAGACCTGGAAATAGAGGTAACTCGAATGTGGTGTCTAAAAACAGAAACAATTCCTTCCTATGTAAAACACTTTCAATACAGTAACCATAAGAGCATCACAGCAAACCACAGCATATACCCAAGGCACACAGAGCTACGCTCGGTAGTGTAGTGAAAGCACGTTATAAAAATAAGACTACTGAATAATAATAATAATAATAATAATAATAATAATAATAATAATAATAATAATAATAATAGTAACAATCCTTTCTATTATAGGCACAAGGACTGAAGTTTTTTGTGGGGCAGGAGACTAGTCGATTATATCGATTCCAACTTTTCACTGGTACTTAACTTATCGACCCCGAAAGGATGAAAGGCAAAGTCGACGTCGGCGTAATTTGAACTTAGATCGTGAAGACGATCGAAATGCAGCTAAGCATCTCGTATGGCGTGTTAACGATTGTGCCTGTTCACTGCCTTACTACTACTACTACTACTACTACTACTACTACTACTACTACTACTACTACTACTACTACTTCTTTCGCTATAGTCACTAGACAGAGGAAAAACTACCTGATCTTTCCGGTCAAAAGAAGGCTACGGGGCAATCCTTACGATAAATTCAGTCGATTACCGGATCCGCCCTACGCGTGAAAACAGCTGATCGACAAGGTTCCAAAAGTCAGTAATACCCAGACAGCGGACGAGTGCATGCCTCTCGGACAAGTTCATCGGACAGCACTTCCGTGTCTGTAGAACTTGTCTCAAACTGGCAGACACCCCTGGTAGTACTACCTGGCCAGGGATTTCTAACATTATCCATAGGCCCTGGCCCAAAAGTCCTCTGGAAAGGACATCGTCGCTCTTGCTCGTCACTAACGCCCCGCAGAACTCCATTGTGGAACTTGTATCGACCGCATTGACCGACTGACAGAGGGCTGTGAGCACATGCCGACACTTCAGGTGTCAAGCGCCCTTTCTCGGTCTATGCTTAATCCAGGACTAGTTCTGTCAATGAGAAGAGCTGTGGAAAATGCAGTCTGATAAACTGCGACCACACCTGCGCATCATCAAGAAAACAATGGAGATGTCGCAGTCTCAGCGCATGTCAGCAGATCATTATGCCCAGTCCTTCACTCAACGGCTGCTGACAGCAGATGGACCGTCTGACAATCGGAGCACGCCCCTTCCACAGAAAGCGGAAGAGCAAGTGCTCCAGCTTGATCAGCAACAAAGCAGGACAAGGTTGAGCGATAATAATGGGGATGACCTGGTAGAAAGAATCATTGTTGATGTTCCAGAGTCAATGAATTCTGAATTTCAAATTCTCGAGATAGCTTTTTGCAGTTATGTGTAGTGTGGGTGTGTATGTGTGTGCGTGTTTACGCCGTGTAGTCAGAGTGGGAAAGAGAGAGAGAGGGGGAGAGAGAGAAGTGGGGGTGGGGGTGGAGCTGTATAATGTCAGTTCATGTAAGCGAGATATTTAATAACCAAAAGTGCTTAATAATTCAATAGATTGTTGGGGTTATAATTGTAGGTTTGCGCGAATTAAATCAACAGAAAGAATGGACGACCTCAAATATACGGCATAAAGTGTATTTATCATAATGGAATATTTACCAGAAATTGCCTTGCAGAATTGCGTCTCACTGATTCTGCCCAACAATTATATTCACAGTACATATATCTGTGGAGTACTCAGCCAGTTATGGTGTTAATGTAACTGAGCAGATGGTTGCCTTGATCGAACAACCGAGTACTCATCGCTGAAACTATCGGAAAACCATTTACGCACGCGCATGCGTGTGTGACTGTGTGTATGTGTGTGCGTCTGTCCATCTAAGTGAGTAATCGTGTGTGGTGGGTATGTATGGATGTATGTGATGACTCCCTCCCGTGAAACAGTCTTTTCCCACACATTTTCAATCTTGCTTCGTTATTCCAGCTTTCACCTCATTTGTCACCCCTATCAAATTAATTAGACTAATTATGAAATCCATTTGTCACCCACATTTATCTTATCCCCACCCCCCATGACAACCTCAATCACTCTGTACAGATAATAGCCTCTTGTGCTGTCTCTATCGAGACAGAAGACATTGAAGTGAGAACCACACAGCCATACGTGGGACAGCTGTGCCCTGTTGGTGTACGCTACACACATACATATAAGAACACACACACACACACACACACACACACACACACA
>NC_068993.1:33399586-33401085 GCF_001194135.2 Octopus bimaculoides
TATATATATATATATATACGCATATCTATCTATCTATCTATCTATCTATCTATCTATCTATCTATCTATCTATCTATCTATCAAGTCAACAATGTTGCCGGACTCCATCCATGTCTCTCTTGCTTACCCAGTAAGCACTTTACGAGCTATCGTTACAATGAATCGATTCTTTCGTCCTCTCACTCAAATACCTATCTGCTGACTTGAACATCTATCTCAACTACGAGCTCGAGTGTCTCATATACCCATAACGTACCTATGCAGTAGCAGGAGATATCAAATAATATTTTCTACAATAGACACAAAGTCTGAAATCTGCATATTTATTCTTAATACGGTCCGGTAGATTCGAACGTGAATATGTTTGTCACTGTTGTCGTTCATCACAGGAGAACAACTTCTGTACAACGAATATATGTTTATAACCTTAGGCATCTGATTCTGTTAATTCTAAGTAGAAGCCTTAATATAACCCTCACCTAATCCACACAACTATCTGGCTAGTTTTTTTTCCACAAGACTTTAGTTGATGGGAAACTATGGCAAAAGGTACTTGCCCAAGGTGCCGTGCAATTGGATTGAACAAGGAACCATGCGTTCGATAAGCGAACTTGTTAGCAATGCGGTTATCGAGTGGATGGAGTGTAATTTTAGTGTTTGGTTTATACATTTTTAAATTCATAATACTTGTTTTGTAACACAGACCCAAGAGCAGCCATTTTGAGGGAAGGGGAGTCAGTGGAGATCATCGACCGCAGTACTTGATGCATATTGTATGTTATCAACCTCGAAATGATGAAATGCAAATTTGACCTCAGCGGAATTTGAACTCATGAAGAAAATAACAATGATAATAAGGATAATAGAATTAACAATAAGCTGTGATTGTAGTTATAAGTATTGATATTTTAGTTATTATGTAGAGAAATTCGTTGATGTAACACAGGTGACTGAACAATGAATGAAATGAAGTGAGCTGAGCTATTTTTTTATCAAAAGGAAACATTCATTTCTATGCCTAGGTGTGCTGTAAAATGCTTATTCTTATTCTTATTCTTATTATTATAATAAATAACACACGTGTAAAATATTGAGTCATTGACTGCTACAGAAAAAGAAGAAAAAGTGTCAACGACTTTTGCAGGTAATGCCAATGTCCTTAGTAGACTGTTGAGCCAGGTGAACGCTGATCAAAGCCTGCAAGAATAACGAGTGAGAGGGATATGACAACAGCTTGTAACGGAGGAAACTTTCTTAAAAGCTTCACCAAAGAGAAAAAATATCTAATTTTTAAAACAATTTTTATTGGTTGTTCTTGTCTAATTATCTTTCATCAGGAGATCATCAATTATCAAAGCAGATCTATAATCATCTGTCATTAGGTAGTCCGATAGTCATCGTTAAACAGGTAGATCGGTCCTCAAAGACATTCAAGTTAAGACCATCCTATTTTTATTTTGTCAGGAAATATGTACAAGCAGATATGTTTGGATTGATTA
>NC_068993.1:33403800-33405752 GCF_001194135.2 Octopus bimaculoides
TATATATATACCGGAGTAAGCACATGAAATGTGCAACAAGGTGGAAAAAAGAGTACTCAAATACCAGAGGTAGAGTAATATGCTTTATTTAAAAGCAGCAAAAATATAACAAAAAAACCGTTACTCTGAGTTTCACGTTCCCATTCATCGGACGAATATATTACATATATGAAAGTCCAATATATTTGAGCTTTACAGAAATCATAGCCCAGTGCATGCGTAAGTTGAGGCAAATCTCTGAAACACCTTTGTCGGTAGATCTTTAATTGTTGTTGCTGTTGCAGTTGATGCTGTTGTTGTTAAACTCCATCGCTCAATACTGATGTATCAGATCTATGGTGACAGATATTCCAACTATGACGATGCCAATGTTGTTGGAATTATTTACAAGATGAAGTTTGATCTTATGATCAATTTGGCTGTTATTTCTCGTGTCGCACGAGTCTGATTGTTGTCGTTGCTATTACTGTAATTTAGCCTCAAAACGCCTATCGAACATACCTGTGACCAAAGGCTTTCTATCTGGGTTCGCTTCACCTTTTCCCTTATGTTCCAGAAACTAAAGATTAAATTTTCTATTTTCTCTTGTTCTATCTGAGACAGCAGGCTTGGATTGAGACAGATTTGGGTTGATGTCAAGTGGTCTATTTATGAGATATTCTGAAGAGTCCATAGTGAAAAGAATGTACTTCACTGGGATGGAGTAATTCTATTAGGATGAGTTTTCCAAATTTCTAATCGGAGCAGGCGAGGTTTTGACTCAGTTTTTTATGGTACTCATAATTCCTCCCGTCTCTTCCCTCTCTCTCTCTCTCTCTCTCTCTCTCTCTCTCTCTCTCTCTCTCTCTCTCTCTCTCTCTCTCTCTTTCTCTCTCTCTTTCTCTCTCTCTCTCTTTCTCTCTCTTTCTCTCTCTCTCTTTCTCTCCCTCTCTCACACTCTCACACGTTCACACACTCACTCATACAAACTCATATTCACACTCACGCACACATACCCACATTAACATTGACATACACATTCATTCGCACATGCACACTCACGCTCTCGCTCAACACTCACCCACACACATTCACATTCACTTTCACACTGACACACGCACACATGCAATCACTCACATACACATTCTCACATATACACACACACTTTCACTGGCAGACACAAACACACTCATACACACACTCATTCACATGCGCACCATGTTACTCACATACACTGTCACTTACATACACACTTTCTTGCATATACACACACCCACACATACGCTCTTTGGTCAAGACTCCAGTATGGTATGTACTTAGTCTCGTATTTGACTAAGTGGACGTCATCATCTCGTAATAACTCCATGTACTTTAAATTGAGCTGAATTAATAAAATCTACTGAATAACATAACATTGAAATTATCATTGGTACAACTAGTAATTAAAGCTGTAATTATTACATTAAATCCTTAATTAATAAAATCTGCTAACTTCTGTACTAACATTTAGTAGATTATCGTTAACAACTGGTAATAAAAGCTACAATTATTTCATTGAGTTTCTGGTGCTAGATTAATGAAACACTTTAACATTAGTGAGTATAACTGCGGAAGCTAATATGGAAATATGCAAGTCATAAGTCGTAACAGTCACATTAATATCGGTAATGGTAGCAGAAAGAGCAGCTGCTGTTGATGGTGTTGTTATTATTCTTGTTGCTTCTGGTGACGAACTGGCAGAATCGTTAGCGCACCGGACGGTCAATATGCTAAATGGCATTTCTTACGTTGTGAGTTCAAATGTTGCTTTTCCTCTTTTTGCGGTCGATAAAATAAGTACCAGCTGAACACTGGGATCGATGTAATTGACTTTCCCTTTCCCTTAAAATTGCTGGCCTTGAGTCAAAATTTGTTGTTGTTGTTGTTGTTGTTGTTGTTCTTCTTCTTCTTCTTCTTCTTCTTCTTCTTCTTCT
>NC_068993.1:33405762-33407274 GCF_001194135.2 Octopus bimaculoides
TTCTTCTTCTTCTTCTTCTTCTTCTTCTTCTTCTTCTTCTTCTTCTTCTTCTTCTTCTTCTTCTTCTTCTTGCGCTGAATGTCAAACTTGATCGAGCAGATCTATGATCAAAGGTTTTTCGGTCGCTCTCATGTATTTTTCGCTAGGCATAGTGTACGTAGGACTACATTATCCAATGCCACCTATGCAGCCATAGAGTTAGTAAAGAGAGAGAGAGAGAGAGAGAGAGAGAGAGTGTGTGTAGGGAAGGTAAGGGAGGACTGGGTGAAGAAGCGTCACTCGAATCGTTAACGGATTTCCTCGAGTCTTTCTGCTCAGAAAACAAAGAGGCAGTAAATCACGACCTCCATCTGAAATCTTAGTTCCTGAGTACCTCACCCTCCAAGGCGATTGATATAGCATGAGTATTATATTAAGTGAATATTAAGTGAACGCTATTTAAATAGCGAAATCGTATTAATGAGGATGAATACTCTTTCAAATTGCTCCTTACCGTTTTAAAGAGAGGAGCAACATGGGTTTTCTATAAGCGGAGAAGAGAGACGGAGTAGTTACGGTTTCAACACCGGTCGAACGATTCAAAAATGGAAACTGGGAAACAAACATATTGATACACAGAGACAACTCTGCACCAGACAGACGATAGGAATGCTGGAAAGATAGAAACAGTTTTAGTAAAAAACACACACATATAAAAGCAACGGATACAAAACAACAAAATGTAATTTTTAACGTTTACTAAATCATAACCAAACCGGAAGTGCTCTCATTATCTTCCTTATGGAACTAAAATATTTATTATACAAAACATTTACATTACAATCGAGCCAATGGGGAAACCTCTACGCAGTTCATCTACTAGTCATAGTCGTCAAGTATTTTTGAAATTATACCCATCGTCTTTAAAAGACTGGAAAAGAATATAGGATAATACAACCTTAGATACACTAAGATAAAATGTGATGATCATGGATGGATTGCCCTTTAACCTAACTATATACAGCAAAGAAAACCGGTTCTGCTGACTTTAATTTTCCTGCAACGTCCTCAGTTTCAGTAGAAATTTTACAACAGCAACACAAATTGCTAATCTAAAAAATCTAATCACATAGTTCTTGTCTATCGGGACCAACGTAGAACTAAACAACAATAACAACAATAACAACGATTACAGTGACAACGACACAAAGAAGAAACGAGATTATAACCCAATTATAAACCTTCGAATTACTATAATACTCCTGTAAGGCATGACATCCCAAGTCAGAATGGAGAAGACCTCATAACGCATAAAATCAGGCACATAGTACTAGAGAAAGGGTCTTCAAATACTGACAGGGATGGTAACATAGTGTGAATGCCATCATTTTAAGAATAACCATCAGCATGAAACATTACCACAACCACCACCGTCGGCAGCAGCAGCAGCACCACCGCCACCACCACCACCACCACAAACCACCACCACTACCACCATTACCACCGCCATCACTACCACCGTCAACAGCACCA
>NC_068993.1:33408455-33409187 GCF_001194135.2 Octopus bimaculoides
AGAGAGAGAGAGAGAGAGAGAGAGAGAGAGAGAAAGGGAGTGCGCGTTCTATATTCTTTTCTACTCAAGACCGAAATTTTGGGGGAAGGGGGCTAGTCAATTACGCAACTGGTACTTAATTTATCGACCCCGAAAGGACGAAAGGCAGAGTTGACCTCGGCAGAATTTGGACTCAGAACGTAAAGACAAACGAAATACTGCTAAGCATTTCGCCCGGCGTGCTAACGTTTCTGCCAGCCAGTTCGCCACCTTAAATCAACCATTGTATATTACTGGTATGACGGAAAATGTTTGATTAGCAGAATAAACCGTTTGGCCATTCAGCAATGTCTCTGTTAGCATGGTGATGCTGTTTATCAAGCATTTGCTATTTCACCAGTAATATACCAGGATAGGCTGACATCTACATATATGCATATATAGCAGCATACCAAAACGTGAGCGGGCAAGACATTTAAAATCACGCTGTAATTAACAGGACCATATACACGCGCACCCATGGCGGTGGGCAACTCTGTATACGATTCTGATGATTGCGGTTACATTACAAATCAGGCTGAAGAGGAATGGACAATCGGTAAGATTGTTAAATCCGAAACCGGTTCCTGTTTAAGAATGCTTTTTTATGTGATTTTAAATGTCTTGCCCGCTCACGTTTTGATATGCTGCTATATTTCATGTTGAGAACAATTTAGGTCTTAATAGACACAAGATGTGATCTATTTCTAGCAC
>NC_068993.1:33409895-33410504 GCF_001194135.2 Octopus bimaculoides
ATATATATATATTGTATATATGTAATTAGGATTCCGTTTGGACAACAACAACAATGGTTTCAAATTTTGGCTCAAGGTCAACGATTTTAAGGGAAAGGGAAAGTCAATTACATCGACCTCAGTGTTCAGCTGGTACTTATTTTATCGACCGCAAAAAGAGGAAAAGCAACATTTGAACTCACAACGTAAGAAATGCCATTTAGCATTTTGAACGTCCGGTGC
Source organism: Octopus bimaculoides (assembly GCF_001194135.2). Lineage (NCBI taxonomy): Eukaryota > Metazoa > Mollusca > Cephalopoda > Octopoda > Octopodidae > Octopus > Octopus bimaculoides. The sequence goes on from NC_068993.1 coordinate 33,410,118, forward strand.
GCTAACGATTCTGCCAGTTCGTCACCATAAGCAACAATAATAATAACAACACCATCAACAGCAGCAAGAAAAATAACAATAGTAGCAACATTTACTACTACTACTACTACTACTACTACTAATTTAGTCATGTATATAAGAAATAATTAAAATTCAGTTGAATAAGGTACTTAAGTTGATGCACCGAGCCAGTCCGCTATTATCCGCAAGGCTCAAAGTAAGGTGAATAAAAAGCAAGTAGCAAGGATGTCCAAATATTAGTGCATTACGACCGTTTCAAGCGGCTCCATTTAATCGATTAATGAATGCTGTAATGCGTTAAAAAGCTTGGCATCTTAGTTACTAATTTGCTTTACACACACACACACACACACACACACACACACA
>NC_068993.1:33411032-33412480 GCF_001194135.2 Octopus bimaculoides
GTGTGTGTGTGTGTGTGTTTATATTCATATACGTATACATACATACACACTCACACACGCACACACACGCATACATATACATATATATATATATATATATATATATATATATATATATATATGTATAGACACATACACGCATGTATGCATACAGAGATACACACATACATAAATACATGCATAGACATATGCGTAAACGTATATACATAGGTCACTGTTAGTTTCATCAATTGAGTAAAATATACTTCGCTGGTGAGATCTAATAGTCCTTTCTACTAAAGGCACAAAGTCTGAAATTTTGTGGAGAGGACTAGTCAATTACATCGACCCTAGTGTTTCAATGGTACTTAATGTACCTACCCTAAAAGGCAAAGTCGACCTCAGCAGAATTTGAACCCAGAACGTGAAGACAGACGAAATACTGCTAAACATCTCGCCCGGCATGCTAACGATTCTGCTAGCCCACCGTATTTGAGGAGATCTAATAATAAGGTCGAAACATGTTCATTTCTTCGACCAATAGGCGCGAGAGACTAAACCCATATCAATCTATATTGTGTCGATCAACTGATCATATTGGAGTTATTCTCTTTGTGTTTACATTTAAACACTTCTTGAGATAGTTTTTTTCTATTCATTGCAAAGATAAGCTCAGCTGATCGAAAATATTCTACCCTCTGCTTTACATACGCGGTACTCTAAAGTATTAGAGGTTGGGCTCCTTACGAAAGGCAGGTTAACTCCTGATACTCTATATATCATCATAAATATTCAAGCCATGATCATCCAAGCAATAGTCTACCTTGGCTCACATTACATCCAATGTGATAGTGCAGAAAGCAGCATTGCGTGATTCGAGAGACATTTGGCTACCAATTTCAGCAAGTAGAGCGACTGCGTAGAGGTCTTTAACTGTGTTGCAAAGACCATGAGAGTGACCATTACTTGATTGAATGACATGTAGTAAATTACTGGTACCCATTTTATTGATCATTTTCGTGGAAATCGAAAAGTCAAATCTTCTCTTGACCATGATATAATATTATTATACTAAATCCATAAAAATTCGATCTAATAGCAAATATACAAGTAACTATAAATAGAATACATAAACATAAAAAGTAGATACTTAGGGTTACCCAGCCACGACCGGGTAAGAACCAAGTAACTAGGGTAGGGAACAGCACCGCAACCTTCACGTCCTGACACTTCTTTCACATTTCTTACTGAAGTCCAATACTACGAGGGAAATCCAAGTGACGACAGAAATAGCGGAAGAGGCCGATTATATTAAATCAAACACTATACCAGGTATTTAATACTTCGTCTCTCATTTCGTTATCATCTACACACACACACACATACACACACACACACACATACACACAGACACACACATACACACAGACACACACACAGACACATACACAGACAGACACACAGACACA
>NC_068993.1:33412729-33419685 GCF_001194135.2 Octopus bimaculoides
ACACACACACTCGCACACACACAACCACACACACACAGACACACACACAGACACGCACACAGACACACACACACACACACACACACATACACACACACACACACACACACACAGAAAAAGACTCAAACCTTGAAGGTGAAATTGGGTTGACCGAAACTGTGGAAACTCAAAATTTGAACTGCACCAGTTATACAATGGTCCAACCATGTTACACTGTGTCCAACCAAATCACACTACGTCCAGCCATGTCACACAAGATTCAACCATGTCGCACTGCGACCAAATAAGTCAGACAGCGTCCAGTGTTGTCATACGGGATCCAGACATGTTACACGGGGTCCTGTCGTCTCACACGCGGTCCACCCGTGTCACATTGCATCATTCTTTGCCTGAGAATTACAGTAACAATTCACATATCTGTGGAATACTCAACCACACACACACACACACACACACACACACACACACACACACACACACTTGCACACATACACACTCACGCACACTTGAGTGCGAGCGTAAAATTTAAGTGTTCATAGGGAGGTCGTAAAGCTTTAGAATTCCCCTCGTATGTGTGTGTGTGTGTATGTATACATGTGTGCTGCGCGCGTGTGTGTTGTATGTGCATATATACGTGTGTTTGTGAGTGTCTATGCGGCTGTATGTGTTCGTGTGTGCATATATAAATGGGTGTATATATATTGAATGTATGCTTAACTGATTAGACTGAGGTATTTAACTTTGTATGTTTGAATATGCATACGTGTGTGTGATTGAGTGTTTATATATATGTATATGTGTGTATGTGTGTGAGTGAGTATTTATGTGTAAATATGTGTGAGCGTGTGTGCATATGATTAGTTGAGTTATTTAATTTTGTGTGGGCATATAAATTATCTATCTATGTATCTGTATGTGTGTGTATAAATATGTATATCTGTGTTTGTGTGTGTATATATATATATATATATATATATATACACACATATACATGTGTGTGTGTGTGTGTGCGTGTTCGTGTGAATAGTAGGTATATGTGTATATGATTAGATGGCTGTATTGAGTACATACGCACAAACACCCACCCATTATGCAAAAACGCATTCACACACACACACGCACGCTCGCACACACACACACACACACACACATACACACACACGCGCACGCACACGCACGCACACACACACACACACACACACACACACACACACACACACACACACACACATATAGGTCAATTACGATTAAGCAACAAACACAATCGTACCTTGTGTTACTTATGAATGATTTCTTTCACATTCCATCTGCCAACGCAGGTTACCTGCAAAGTTCTTTTTATAATTGTTGCTGTTGTTATTATTATTGTCGTTGTTAGTTTTCGCATTACCTTTCTCTTCCTGTTCGAGATATATTATACCTTGTGTTGTTGTTGTTGTTGTTCCTGTTGTCTTTCACATTAGCGTTCCCTCACCCCTCCACCAAAGTCTCGCCTTCCCTTCTCTTTCTCTTCTTCCGTCTTCACACAATGTTGTTGCTGTTATTGTTGTTAACGGGGTCGATCCATATAGGGAAGCAAATACTTTTTTAAAAGTGGCAGAGGAGTAGGGTCTTTAGAGGGAGAGGGAGAGAGAGAAGGGGAGAGAGAGGGAGGGAGGGAGAGAAGGTAGGAGGGAAGGAGAGAAAAGAAAAGAGAGAAAGAATCAAAATACCCCACAGTTCCTATCTGCTATATTCTGTGTTCCAATCCAGCAATCGTCCTCCTTATCATTATCACCCCGTCCCACAACTACCACCAACACCACCACTACGCCCCCCCGCCATCATCATCATCATCCTTCTCAACCTCGTCGTCACTCTCGTCTTCCTCCACGTCGTCGTCCTCCTCCTTCTCCTCGGAGGTCGTCGTCGTCGCCCACCTCCCCCTCCCGCTCCTCCTACTCTACATCAACATCATCATCGTTATCTGCTCTACGAGACATTTTGGGGTATTCCGCAGATATGTGTATCGTTAATGTGGTTCTCATGCAAAGTCTGAATGACGCAGTGCGACATAACTGGCCCCCGTATGATAACACCAGACGTTGTGAGATTTGGTTGGACGCGGTGCGACATTGTTGAATCCTGTGTGACATGACTCGACGTAGTCCAACCATGTCACACAGTTGGACGCTGTGTGACATGGTTGGACGCAGTATGATATGGTTGGACCATTGTATTACTAATACTGTCCCCATTTCCTGTTTCTACACCATTTCTGTCAACCCGATTTCACTTTCAAAGCTTGAGTATTGTGGCTGAAATTGAAAACATTTTTCTGAGACCACACATCGAGATCGAACCCAGGATCTCACAATTAAACAAAGTTCTTAACAGGGACCATGCATGCCCCACTCAACATTAACAACGACAACACCATACAGAAACATATATACGATCGTCGTTTTGCAATACAGAGTCTTTTCATAGAGAAGTAGGACACACTAGGTAACAGGTTCCATGATAAAATGAAAGATAGGATGGTTATAACTGGAATACCTTTCACCATGTTCGCTTGATCAGTACTGACTTTTGGCAAACAACAAGAACAACGCGCTCGTACACGCGGGTAAGTCAAAAATTATCCGCACTTTCGTCAGAACTTTTAGCTTAGCCTCACTACCTTCGGTGGTCGCGAGCTAAAAGACAGAACCCTTCTGGTTACGTTACAGAGCTTTTATTCTCATCCTTTCAGTTTTCTTTCTCGTGTTCCAGAATAAACATGGTCGCTCCGCCCAATACGGGGACAGCACTTTACCGCGTAGAAATATGTATGAGTAGACCGAGAAGTTTTAATGTTACAAGACAAAGGGGAAGCACGAAGAGGGAGGAGGACACCTAATCTCCGCCACTGACGTGAAGATTCTACAAACTCAAGAGGTGGTTCTGGCAAACCGATGAGTGACTATCGATGAGGTCACATGCTCTCTGTAAATTAGTCATGGCTCTGCATACAAAGTCATCCACGACAAGCTTCACTTTCGTAAAGTCTGTGCGAGTTGGGTGCCTATGGAGCTTACTGAAACGCATAAGATCTGTCAATGCTTACTCGACAGCTACAACGATAAAGACGAGAAGTATTTGGAGAGAATAATGACTGGAGGTGAGACCTGGGTCCATCACTTTCGAGTAGAAATACCCGTAATCGCCAGCGAAAAAGAAATTCATGACTAAATCTTCGCAGAAAAAGTGATACTCGGAGTTTTTCGGGAGGCAAAAATGTCTATACTGGAACATTTCCTGGATAAGGGTTCTACAGTTTCCAATGTAGGCTACAGTGCAATGCTGGCTATTAGTCTGGAACTCAACAGTGTTGATAGTCCAGAACTCGATGTGAGTGTTGCATTATTGGAAGTACCATATCTTTATATCCTACTAGGATCTTATAGACACACACACACAGACACACACACACGCACACACACACACACACACACACACACACACACACACACATATATATTTATATATATACACACGTTAGCACATAAGCGCAAAACAAGGCGGAAGAATTAGTACTTAGGTAGAGTAGTATGGTTTTATTCATCAGAACTGTTCGTCGAACGGGAACGTGAAACTCTGAGTAACAGTTTTGTGACAATTTTGCAGCTTTAATAAAAATACCTACCTACCTACATACATACATACATACATACATACATACATGCCTACATACATACATACATACATACATATATGTGTGTGTGTGTATGCGCGCGCACACATTTAGACACAATCATCATGATTCAGTGCTTCAGGACGTTCCAGATATGCGAGTCCCTACCTGTGACATCCACAAAGACAGCTTTGGTGGTTCGAAATTTACTGGGTAGACAGAAGTTTCATAAGTCTGAGTGTCATGGGAAATTCATTAAAAAAAAAGGGGTCATTGTGAATGTAAAGGCTGGGAACCTCTACACTCTGCCCTGACCTATTTATCTCGACAAAGGATACAAGAGGAAAAGTAGACATACTTATACAATACGTTTTTGGCAACAAATTGGCGCGAGGGTCACGACTAGAGCGACTTTTATTATAAATCTGTTGGATCACGATTAACCTGGGATTAAACGAAAATAACAACAGTAATAAGTATAACAACGCGCGCACAGGCACCCAAAGGCGCATACAGACATATACGCACACAGTGCCAGCTACACAGACAGACAGACAGACGGACACGTACACACACAGAATGACAGACAGACAGACAGACGGACAGACACACAGACAGACAGACACACACACACATACACATACACACACAGAGAGTCGTCATGCCTGAATGGGCCATCGCCGTGAGAACTACATAACACCTGTGAAAACATAACCGGATTTTTAACAGAGACATCCGTAGCAGACACCATACGTTTGATTTAGTTTTTCTTGTACATAACTACTATATACAATTTGGAGAGGGGAAATGGAACGTCTGCTTCATATACATACATGCATGCATATATACATACGTACATACATACGTACATACATATATACATACTTGTATTATTGCATATATATATATATATATATATATATAAGATTACATATATACTTATATACATATGCATATGTAAATACGTATATGCATATATGTGTATGTCTATGTGTGCGTATGTATATTATATCTACATACACATGTGTATACATGCATGCATATACGTACATACACATGCACTTGAACGAAAGATAAATTTAGATGTATCATATGTATATCAACATGTATATGGATATGTGTATGTATATCTGTATGTATGTGCATGTGTGAGTTGTGTGTATGAGTATTCTTGTATATATATATATATTAAATATATAGGCATGATATAAATGCATATATATATATATATATATATATATATATATATATATATATATGTATATGCATATATATATGTATGTATATATATATATATATTTATATATATACACATATATATATATATGCACATATATAGATATCTATATACAGAGAGAGAGAGAGAGAGAGAGAGAGAGAGAGAGAGAGAGAAAGAGAAAGTGATATATGTGAGTATGCATACGCGCATACGTATCATTGTACATTGTATGCGTTTCTATACACAAACGATCTCTATCAACTTGTTAAGTGTCTGTGTAAACATTCAACTTTTGTTTATTTAATTATTCCTGCAACAGGATTCTTCAAAGTTCGTCTGCATTGAAGACCGGAAAAGAATGTATGTATTATATGTGTGTATGTATGTATGTGTGTATGTATGTATGATGTATGTATGTGTGTGTATCTATGTATGTATGTATACATGCAGATAAATATCTATGTATGCATATGTGTGTCATTGTTCAGTATGTATGTACGTATGTATGTATGAATGCATATAAACTTAGGGGAACGTAAACACACCAGCATCGGTTGTCAGGCAATGGTGGGTTGTCAAAAACAGATACACTAACACACACACACACACACACACACACATATATATATATATATATATATATATATATATACGACGGGCTTCTTCCAATTTCCGTCCACCAAATCCACTCACAAGGCTTTGGTCGGCCCGAAGCTGAGTAGAAGGCACTTGCCCAAGGTGCCACGCTGTGGGACTGAACCCGGAACTATGTGGTTGGGAAGCAAGCTACTTGCCGCACAACTACTCCTGTGCATATATATATATATATATGTAGAATTAACCTCAATGATGTATATATTTCTTAAATATTCTAATTAAAACATGCTAATTATTGTAGGATTGTATATAAAATGTTAGTGTAATCGGCGTTACAGGTTTATATAAAATTGCACAAAGACTTGTGCAGGTGCGTGGCTTAGTGATTAGGGTATCGGGTTTTCCATCGTGAGTTCGATTCTCGGCGGCGCATTGTGTTCTTGGGCAAAACACTTTATATCACATTGCTGCAGTCCACTAAGTTGACGAAAATGAATAATGTCTGTATTTTAAATGGCCAACCATGTTACATTCCGTGTCACGCTGAATCTCGCTGAAAACAACGTTAAGGATGCGCGTGTCTGTGGAGTGCTCAGCTACTTGCACGTTAATTTCCCGAGCAGGCTGTTCCGTTGATCGGATCAACTGAAACTCTTGTCGTCGCAACCGACGGAGAGGGAGAAAGAGAGAGAGGGAGAGAGAAAGAGAGAGAGAGAGAGAGAGAGAGAGAGAGAGAGAGCGAGAGAGAGCGAGAGAGACAGAGCGAGAGAGACAAAGCGAGAGCGAGAGAGAGAGAGAGAAAGAGAGTGCAAAAATCGAAAAAGAATAACTGTGGAAGATTTACTAATAACAAAATACAAACCAAATATTGCACATATATTTCATACAAGCTTAAAAGCTACACTCTGCGGACTTTTAAGTTAGCTCTTGCGGACGGCTAAGTGGGGCCGGCAACCTCAAACTAAAGAGGGCAATAATGATAAAGCATTTATTGGTACCCTACTAATATGGTATTACCCTACAGATATGGTATTACTTTAAATTCAGTTTAAAAAGAAATTTTGGAGTTCTTTTAAAATTTGAATTTTCAACTGTTAGAATATAAATCCTCATCCAGACTTGACCCCAGTGTTGGATGCTCAAGAACCAAATGAATGGCAGATTTTCAATCCCGGGATCATCCTGATTCTAAAAAGGTATAAATTGTCTATGCAGAGCAAATGTAAACCGGGATAAAGGGGAATTTCACGTTTATTATTATAGATGTAAAATATATCATGAAATATACTAGGATTTATATATTGCATAAGTTTCAAATCCGGTGTTGAGAATACGATCAGTTATCACAGTATTCCCACGATCCTTTGCGGTCGTCAGTAAAGTTTGCAAAAAAAACAAAAAAACAAAAACAAAAACAAAATAAAGTTCTATTTTGATCAGGGCGAAAATATTTTGAAATGCTAACATTGTACTAAAGGATTTGGG
>NC_068993.1:33420761-33422542 GCF_001194135.2 Octopus bimaculoides
ATATATATATATATATAATCGCAATATACTGATTTCACTTACTTGAAGCATCATGAGCTTCTGTTATGGGGCGAATGAAAATATTGATGAAATTCTCAAACTGTGGTATGTTTACTATGAAGAGAAACTAGATTGTGGATTTCAAGAATGGAGTGGTAGTATTTAGTTAGAAAGCGGAACCATGTTATGTGGGATGAATTCAAAGAACATAACAAAAAATCATGCACCGATAATAAAGATTAATAAGAAATGGCATATTCTTAGCTTATAATTTAAAACTGTTCATACCAACAAAGAAATAGAAATGGTGTATCTGTGAGACTGATGGAATGAATACCTGGTAGTATTGAGCCGATTGTTATCAATGAGATAAACTTTGCCCTTCAGCCCTTCGGGGATCAAGAATATAAAGTTTCAGTTTAAAGTGATGGATCAACGAAGTCTTACAGTAACTGTTCCGGATTATTATTATTTTTTTTTGTAGCTTTTGCATTCTGAGATCACACACCTTCCAGGGGCTGAAGATCAGTTCTAGTCATTCAATCATGGAGACACCCCGTATTCTCCGAACTTGTCCAGCGTCGATGCGTTAGCTTACAACTCAGCATAAAAAACCCTGAAACAGGATGTTGTGGTTCTTATTCAGTTGTGGAGTGACAATGGAGGGATAGAAATGTAACACTTGTTAAGGTTATCTCTACAGATTTTCCATAGAAATTATAGCCAGCACTCATTTGTTACGACGTTTTCGTATCCGAATACGCCTAATGTAAGCAACAATGAGATCGAAGATGAAAAATGGTTATTGGGTGTAACAAATCAGTGCTGGCTATACTTTCTATAAAAAATCTGTAGAGATAACCTTAACAAGTGATTTAATAGCACGGCTAATGAGGTAGGACACAGCATTGACTTATATAAACGTTTAATATAGCTTGTAGTATATTATGGTTGCATAACGAAATACGGTTCCTACAAGTCAGTAACTTTTTTTGTTAAAAATAGCGGCGAGATCCCCTTCAGAATAGCCATAATACCGCAGGGCAGAAAACATGTCATATGCATTGTTGATTTTGTATTGATTTTTAACCGCTGTGTTTTTTTAGGCGGTTTGTGATTAAAAACATTCCAGCCACGACCATCACATTTTATTTTGCAATACAGTATAGCTGAAGTACACAGGCCAATGTGTCCTTGGTTTTTAGAAGACAGAAGGAGACTTTGCTGCTATTTCTAGCAAGTGTATTGCCACTACATAGAGCTCCCTCTTTCACATTCGTACTCGTGACCAGTAAAGAAATTATTGAAGGAAGACCCGCTAAGACATGCTCCAGGTCGTGTGACCATTCATGACTTTCATTGTAGTCTGGTGTTTTACAGCAGCTATTGTTTGTATTCCAGTGAGAATATAAGGTTTCGTTTTATTGTTAAACTCTGGTTCTTGCTTTAGTGAAGATATATTAAATAATAATAATAATAAAAACAACAACGATAACTACTACTACTACTACTACTACTACTACTACTAATAATAATAATAATATTAATAATAATAATAAGATGAAAAAGGAGAACAACAATAAAAATCAAAAATAAAATAAAAGGACGGAAGGGTACACGAATCTCTGTATTTCTACACGTGTTTACGAGAAATCTTTTCATTTATAAACTTTGGATACAAATATGTGAAAGGTGTTTGGTTTCTTAGAAAATAATACACCTGAGGAACAAAGGGTGAGAAATTATTTACTGGTGAAATACCCATAGATAAAATACAGAAA
>NC_068993.1:33425893-33427763 GCF_001194135.2 Octopus bimaculoides
ACATACATACATACATACATACACACATATACATATACACACATATACATACATGCATGCATACATCGTTGGATTTCGTTGTTTGTGACAGATGAGAAAATATGTCTTCCATCGTAGATGTCAGCTACACTGTTGATGTAAGTATCTCTGAATAATGTAAAGAGAAAAAAAGGATAACTCTGGACAACTGCTTCGCAAGCTTCAGATTCTGTACTCCAGATTAAACATACACGTTTCTGCCAATGATAATTTAGTGCACTTATATTTGTTAGTAAATGCCTGTGTGACAATCCGGAAAAGCTAGGTTTTCAGAAAAAAGAAATCAAACATCTAACTCGCGCATTACAAATACAATCTTTAAGTGGAACAATAAAACTATGTAAGACATTTCTCAAGTTAGAAGTGCGAATTTTTGCTATCAACAATCTATCAATGGAGTTGTGTCTCTTTGTTAGAAACCAGCTCCTTCCTTACAGGTAAACTTCAAATAATTAAAAACAGAAGTGAGTATAGACACGTACATGCATACATATATGCATACATACATACATGCATACATACATACATACATAATACATACATATATACATACATAATACATACATACATGCATGCATACATACATACATGCATACATACATACCTGAACAATGACACGTACATATGAAAATTAAAGAGAAAGAAGAAAAATATGAACTACTGCTTGGAAACCGTCAGCTTCTATATCAGGATTACAAATTTACATTTATACCAATAATAATGGGTACACTTGGTTTTGTAAGTCCATGCCTAACTGTCAGTCTGGATAAGCTTGGATTTTCAGAAAAAGAAATCAACCGACTGGCTTTCACTTTATATATACAATCTGTAAGCGGAACAGTAGAACTATGTAAGACTTTGCTCAGTTTTAAAATGTGACATTTTTCGTTATCTACATTCCAGTGATGAAACTTTGTAACTTTGTTAGAAACCAGCTCCTTCTACAAATGAAGAATTTAAATAATTAAAAACAGGAAAGAACATACATATACCTATCCATCTATCCATACATACATTTATCCGTCACACACACACACACACACACACACACACACACACACAGCAATGATATACAGAATGTTCATTCCAGATAGTGAAGGAAATATCGGAAAAACTCGAATATTATAATCATTACAATACACATTAATTAACAACCAAAATTGCTAATTAACAGGCGTAAGTACTAATATTCATATACAAACATTCACTGTTTTTGCTGTTTAGCTCCAGGTGTGATTTGAGCCTATAACCAGAGAATGTTCTACCCTTCACCACCCTGTTTAAATCCAGAGAAACAAAACAACGTATCCTTCATTGCACAGGTTGAGGAAATAGTAATTTTTATTGAAATTTGGCTGCTTTTGACACAGAGCGAGCTATCACATTCTACGCTTGACGTAAAATTATGGCAGAGAAGGGTGGAGGGGATATGAGGTAGGATGAATTATTTCCTTTGTTGTGAACACTAGGGATGAGGAAATAATTGGGGAGAGTTTGAAAAATGGAAGGGGAGGGGTTATAGGGAAACACAACAAGGTTTTCTATCGGTCATATTATTTGCCCACACACATACACACGCACACGCACACATGAGTGCACACACAGGGAACTTGTCTCTCTTGTCAGCTACTTAAAGTAGTGTTTTTGATGGTTATTGAGTCGTTTTGACTCTTATTTCTAGCAATACTGGTGCTGATTAGTGTCTTTATTCACTTTAGTGACCTATATATTTTTACCTTTAGGTTTAAAATTTCGAATTAGACACCCCTATTATATAAATATATATATATATATATATATATATATATATATATATATATATATATATATA
>NC_068993.1:33427880-33428595 GCF_001194135.2 Octopus bimaculoides
TATATATATATATATATATATATATGCAGTCACACACACACTCGCACACATACACAGAGGGTAAAACGTGAATATATTGTGGATTTCACGTGTTCCATTATCTAATGAATAAGGAGTTAATTAAAACAGTAAAAGCAGAGAAATAGAAATACAAACGGAAGTGAAACGACATTTCTTATGCTATGGCAAGATGGCACAAATGTTGCATAGTAAGTTGACTAACAGACAAAATCACAGACAGGAAAATACCCATGAATACACGGACACACATACATACATGCCCAGCGAGGTTGTATATATCATTTGTATAGATTTTACTTCACATGGAATTACGCGTGACTTGAAACATGTCCATCAAGTTTTTATCCCACAGTTGCTAAATTCTCGTCACAAGCGTAAGGCTTTGTGTGAAAGAGAACAAAAGATGGAATTTTAGAACTCATGGCTTGATTCTAAAATAATTCTTGCAGTTATATTTAGAAAACTGTGTTTCCGATTTTAGACCTGATGGGAAATAATTGTAGAAAACTATAAAAATAACTGACTTGTGTGTATGTGTGTGTGTGTGTGTGTACATGTATATCAATATCGGAAAAAGGATAGATCTAGGTTTAAAGTCAAATATACATTCGTTTGTAATTACAGGTTTTCTGTTTATATACAATAGGTTATTTACACATGCTGATGTGGGGTATATATATATATATATATATAT
>NC_068993.1:33430979-33432213 GCF_001194135.2 Octopus bimaculoides
ATAAGAATAATATAATACGAGGGTGGAGAATATCCGGCTTTAATAATAGATCACAACATTTATTTATGCAACGCAGAGCAGTTTTAAGTTGCTCATTTTACAGTCATATACCATTATAGAAGAATATTCTTTATAATCATTATATAGTTGAATATTTTTCAGCAACAACCGTATGTAAGCGCGTCATCGGGTGGAATAGATATATAATATTTGCATGCATATATGTGTATGTGGTATATGTATGTACACACACATATCACACACACATACACATATACACATACACACACACACATAAACACATATTTATACATAAGAATATTTTTCAATAAAAGAATCCCGGTTAATCGTTTACCACAGCGAACTGAACAGCCCCGGATCTTCCGGGCGACCGGTATGTTGAACTGCAAAACATACGTCGAACTTTTACGTAGACATCTGAGCCGCGGTACTCACCTAAGAAATGGGAAATAAGAGGTTAATGAATGCAGTGGGGAGATGGGTAATAGTCATTTAGAGGTGTTGGTCCGTGTGGAGGGGGTAAAAAAAAAGTGAGGATAAGGTAATACATTCCACCTGACGTTGAGCTGACCTAAACATACCTGGATCGTTAACTGGTTTATGTAAATGCTATAGTGAATTTTGAATCACACAGTATAATAAACACACACACACACACACACACACACACAAACACACACACACACAAATACAAGCATGTACGTACAGCAGATATGTATATATACAAGTAGATATATATACACACACGTGTGACCGCGTGTAGGTGCACGTGTGTAAGCGTATATATGTATGTGCTTGTATATGTATATATTTATATATGTATATACGTGTGTGTGTGTACGTCTTGTCAAGTGCCTTTATATTAGTGTGAGAGAAAACTATAAAAGGTTGCCATGAGAACCACGAGACTTGTCACGTGAGTGTTATTTTCTGGTTTCTAATACAAATTGTTAGTATCATGTATGTGTAGATATGTAGGTAGGTATATACATACATTCATACAAACTTACATATACACACATATGAACATATATATATGTATATATATATATGTGTATATATATAATATATATATAATATATACACTAATATATACTAATATATACTTTTGTTATTTACACCACCTGTCCTCGTCTGTTGTTATTATTTGTATATTCTCCCATATATATATATATACCCTTTACTCTTTTACTCTTATACTTTTTTTAGTAAT
>NC_068993.1:33432874-33434209 GCF_001194135.2 Octopus bimaculoides
ACATGTTTATATATGTATAGCTAAACATGTTTAGTTATATATATATATATATAGCTACATAATTGTACATATATATTTATATATATATAAGAAAGCATGTGTATGTATATACATATACATATGTGTGTGTGTGTATATATATATATATGTATATATATATACAAATGGAAATATATGGAGATATTCCTGTATATAAAATTGTAAAGATTTTTACACTCACACACAAACACATATACACACACATACACACACATACACACACACACATATGTATGTGTATGTATGTGTATACGCAAATACACACATATGTATTTATTATTTTTAAGCAAGGATATTACTGAGAGCGACTTCGTGGCTTTCGCCAGTAAGACAACGTCCGACGATGGCTTAAATTTCTATTACTTCGAAGTGACTCTCAATGATATCCTTTTTTATGTCTAATAAATTTGTGTTCAACGAAAGTATTGAGTACTCCATGAGATTAATTTAGAACAGCTTTTATTTTAACTCAACATCAAAACAAACACGCACCCTACATACACAGAGACATGCACACACACACACACACACACACACACACACACACACACACACACACACACACACACATATATGTAGAAGGTTGAAAAAGAACACACGAGTTGATATGTATAAGTAAAATAAGACAGTAGTAGAAAATGCTAAAATAGTTTTATGATGAAGAACGTTTTAGTACCCGTTTCAGACTTAGCGACTTTTTCAACTTAGAGGAAAGCATGAAAAACAATTAAATTGTGGAAAAATTAAATTAAATGTTTTAAAAAAATATTTCTATATATGTATATATATACATATGCATGTGTATTCTTTTATTCCTTTATTTTTTTCAGCCATTTGACTGCGGTTATGCTGGAGCACTGCCTTTTGACGAACAAATCTACCCCAGGACTTATTCTTTCTAAGCTTACTTATTCTATGGGACTCTTTTCTCGAACCACTAGATTACGGGGACGTAAACACACCAACATCGGTTGTCAAGTAATAGCATAGGTGGGGGGGGGGGCAAACACAGACACCCAATAACACACACACACACACACACATATATATGTACGACGGGCTTCTTTCAGTTTCCGTCTACAAAATTCACTAACAAGGCTTTGGTCGGCCCGGGGCTATAGTAGTAGACACCCAAGTTGTCACGCAGGGGTGAATCCGGACCCATGTGACAGGGACGGAAGCTTCCTACCACACAGTCACGCATGCGCCTATAACTTGGGCGTCTTTGCCAGGATATATATATATTCACACAAATATCATTATATATCTCTACATACATATACGTTTATAACCAGT
>NC_068993.1:33435211-33436598 GCF_001194135.2 Octopus bimaculoides
ATATATATTCAAAGAGAAAGAAAAAGACGGAGGTCTTTCAGACGATGAATATTCAGATATAAATATATAGATACTTATATATTAACAGATCAAACTTACACACAATTAGCATCTTCCCCTTCAATTTTCTCTGTCGTTTCTACTGTGTGTGTGATTGCTCTATTAATTTATAAACATCGTTGTATTTCGGGTTTATTTTATTCTTTCATTTGACTAAGTATATATATTCTTTCATGTGCCTATGAACCGCTACGTTACCGGGACGACGGGCTTCTTTCAGTTTCCGTCTACGAAATCCACTCCTAAGGCTTTGGTCAGCCCGTGGCTATAGTAGAAGACAGTTGCCCAAGGTGTCACGCAGTGGGACTGAAGGTGGCTATGGTTGAAAAGAGACCGCAATTAGAATCCTTCGGTAAGGGAAGACTCCCTCAGTCTTCGCTGCCCTGGTCAGGTGAAGCGTACTAGCTAAAGAGTGAAACGCTTGTGACCCTGACATACCTGCTGACGACGATACAGAAAGGCTTTCAGCATTGCAATAGATCTAGAAGAGCTTGCAAAACCTCTGAGTAGCTCCGGCAGTGATGCTTATATCACCTATATATAAATAGATACTTGATAGAAAATGGAATGAACGACATACTTTATTTAAAATCACTACAATTGTTTCGACACATTTTTACACCTATAGTACACTGGTGAGATGTTGTGTAAACATTATCATGCATTCAAATGTATAAAATGTGTCTCCTCAGGTAATTGTTTCAATAAGTTCTTCATTAGATCCTACCCTCATTTCACTGGGCGTGAGAATGCATATTCAAAGTGATGTGCCATTTTTCAGAAATTTGCACACAAAACTAAAACCATAGATATTGTGATAGACAAAGAATGATAGTCATCCAAATACAATATATAAAAATAAAGAGATAGACTAAAAGGAGACGTTGGCCTGGTTGACTATGAAATATAATCTTATCTTAATGGTCATATTATAAGGAAGAAAGTGTTATACAGAATAAGGAATATACAGAATACAGAATAAAATGTAGAATGTAATTAAGCATTTAGAGATCAGAGAATGAAAAAGTGGTGAAGTCTGACCACTTCAGTATTTATCCACTATTTCTTTATTTCTTTGAAATATCTAAATTACAATGTCTTTCGCGACAAAACACGTGATCCTATTCCACATTCGAATCAGCCGGTAGTTAATTTATTGCCGTGTACTTTTTATATGTCGTTTTGAGACAATTACGGAAAAACATGTTAGTAGCCATCCTAACTCACCCCGTGTACATATTCCTCTATATATTCACCTGCAAGGTACTGCATATTGTTTTACACACACACACACACACACACACACACACACACACACACACACACA
>NC_068993.1:33436658-33440798 GCF_001194135.2 Octopus bimaculoides
CTATTCCACATTCGAATCAGCCGGTAGTTAATTTATTGCCGTGTACTTTTTATATGTCGTTTTGAGACAATTACGGAAAAACATGTTAGTAGCCATCCTAACTCACCCCGTGTACATATTCCTCTATATATTCACCTGCAAGGTACTGCATATTGTTTTACACACACACACACACACACACACACACACACATCTATATTTACAAGCATATGCTTCTTACTAATATTCTTACTATTTCTACTGTTTATATCAATATTAATAAATGTTGGGTTGAAAGTCTAATTCACATCCAATGCAGTGTGCATTCTTTTTACATACATGTAATAAATAGATAGGTACACCCCCGCACACCCTCGCGCGCACGCGCACACACACACACACACACACAAATATGTAGATATATGCATGTATATATGTATATACACACACACCAATCTATCTATTCTCTATCGACTTTGCTTTTCATCCGTTGGGAGTCGATAAAAGGATCCTTACCCTTTGAACGGTACATCGAGAAATTATTTTTTGTAACTAAACACTTTCAAACCTCGGACACTGGTAGAGTGTATCATATAAAACATCTTTTATTCTTAGTGCTGTTGAGAAAAGTTTATATTTTCAAAGATATTTCGTGTTAAAGTTGTCGTATTTCGGTAATTTCAACCAATTAATGACGTGTATTTAGCTGAATAAAATTACTGCTGTTGTTTGTCAACAACAACTTCATCCATATTGCTGGCCTTAATCCAAAATTTGAAACCATTATTAAAATCAACTCTACTCGTTTCGAAATCAGACTGACGTTGAAAGCTAATGATTTCTTTACTCGCTATTTGTTACTTCTAAACACTTATTAACTCTCTCACAATCATAATATTCGAGGTAATTGCCAATTAACACTTGTGTATGTGTGTGTGTGTTTGTGTGTGTTATTTTCACTTTATTTTTATTTGTGTTGTAGTAGTTCATTACACGTTGTTTGCTTGCAGAAAATAAGAAATAAAAATATGCAAAACTTTGAATTATATAGTGTTGAAGGCGAGAAAGACTGGGAGAGCGTGAGAGAGTGGAGAGTGGGGAGGGAATAAGGGAGGTAAAGGGAGAAGGAAGGGGGATAAGAGCGGGAGAAAGAAGTCCAAATTTACTATGAGTATAGTTTTTCTAGGTGCAGTGTGCATAAAATATGCTTAAGTTATGACTTAGGTTCTGAGTTCAAATCCCGCTGGAGTCAAGTATATTTTTATCTTCACTGTGATCAATAAAATAAAGTACCAGCCACCTACTAGTTAACTGAATAATTCCCTCCAGTCTAGTTTCAGGCCATTTGCCTGTGTTAGAAGCAATTATATTGCGGCGGTGGATCCGGCAGAGTCGTTAGAGCGTTGTATAAAATGTTTTGGCTCTCAGAGTTCAAGTCTTACTGAGATGAACCTTGCCCCTCATCCCATCAACCCCTACGTAATTTCTGTCCTGCACCTATATCAGAAAACATGAATAAGGCAAATCTATTTGCTACTGAGTTAAAATTGAGGTGAACATTGCTTTTTAACTGCAAGGGATCCATGAAAGAAAGTACCAGTCATATACTGCTGTCGTTTGAATCTAACGATCCAACCTTACCCTTCCTCCCAAATTGCCTTGTGCTTATATGTCAACTTTATTTTTTTTGTCTTAATACTAAAGAAAGAGAATGGCTTTTTGAAATGGCTTTTGCTTGAAATGGCTTTTGCTTGAAATGGCTTTTGCTTGAAATGGCTTTTGCTTGAAATGGCTTTTGCTTGAAATGGGTTTTGCTCGAATTTTATCTTGAAATGGCTTTTGCTCGAATTTTACTTCCTCCAGCTCACCTTGGATTTGTTTTGGTGGAACTGTCGTTTAGCTTTAGGTCCACCCTGTATTATGAGAGGGATTCCATTTGTGACCATCTTGTGTTTTTCCTATATACAGTGAGAGTCATGACTAGATTTACACTTGTGTTTTTATTTAAGAGAATGGGGTTTAGTTTTGAGATGATCTGACCGCTATTTCAAGCAGGTAGGGTTTCTTTCGTTGATTAGAGACATGTCACCCAACATTGAGCAAACCCATGACTACACTGCTTAATATGACCGTCTCATTTATAAGGAGATGAAGTGTGGCTTGACAGATATTGCTGCTATTTCGAGGGAATACGTTGACCAACCCTGCTGTTTGTCTAATTTTCGTATTATTATATTGATATGCATACAGGGGTTGGACAAAATAATGGAAACATCAAGCATCATAACATCATAATTTTGAAATATCTATAAAACTGTCAAAAGCTTGTTTACTTTTATGTTTTTTGATTTATTATTAGTGTTCCTTAATATGTTTTGCTAAAATTACTGCATTTTTTTCAGATATCATCAGAAAAAAGGTAATTAAAATTCATTAAAATGACAGATCTATCGGACTTTCAAAGAGGTCAAATTCTTGGTGTTCGTATGGCAGGCGCTAGCGTAACGAAAAAAAGCCGAAATGTTTGGTGTATCAAGAAGTACTGTCTCGAAAGTAATAACAGCCTCTGAGAAAGAGGGAAAACTCTCCTCGTCGAAACAAAACTCCGGAAGAAAACCAAAACTTTCAGATAGGAACCGTTGACGAACTTTTAGTATAACTACATATCCGTATTTCTCCACACATCTTGGATATTGTTTTTGAACAATTTTTTTTAATGCTTCAACATGCTCTCGTGATGAGTAAAAAATTGTAGACTGGTAGAATCGTTAGAGCGCCGAACAGAATGCCGTAAGGCATTTCGTCTGGCTGCTTGCGTTCTGAGTTCAGTTCTTGCTAAGATCATCTTTGCAAATTCATCTCTGTAGAGTCAATAAAATATAGGTGAGCCAAATACTGGAAACGGTGTTAATCAACTAACTAAACTTAGAATCTTTTACCTATATTAGAAATAATTTGTTATTTCATTGTTGACTTGTTTAGATGTGTATTGGTGGCGATTCTCGAGACGAAGTATTTTTTACCTCCTATAACAGCAAGGAGTTTTGTCTTAACTCATTCAGAAACAAGCGGCTTTGGATAGTTTGGGAGCTGTATCCATACAGGGGTTAGGGCAAAATAAGGTTTGTTTCTTAGGCATGTTATATGTTTTTGTTTCGTTAAAACATTCTGTAAACATTGGCGTGTCTTACTACAAAAGGGAACACCCTGAAAAAAAAAAAAGAATGAAAAAACATGATTATTTTATTGTCACAGCAAAACACACAGGAACATATTGACATAATAGAAAAAAAACAAAGAAAATGATTTTATTAGCAGTAACAGCGTGTGTGAAGAGGATGGCTACTGGAAGACACTATGTCTAGCAACAGGACTCTGCACTGTTCCACACAAGCAGGAGAACCCAGACATGGCTGTCAGACAATTTTTGCGACCACATCACCGTTAACATCTGGCTACCTAACTCCCCACACTGCTTGCGGCGCAGTTGAGCAAGAGACCAACAAAACGTTTTGTGACACCAAAGATGAACTAAAGGCAAGGATTATGGCACCATTCACCAACTTAAACAAGGAGACCGCCCAGAAGAGTTGCAGGAGATACTGAAGCCGTCTGGAGGCCGTGGTTCAAACCAATGGCGATTTTATTGAATAAATTTACATTTTAGAATTTCAAGATAGTTTTATGTAAATTTTGGTAAATATATCTGTTAAAATGAGATGTCAGTGTTATTTTCATTTTTGCGTAATTTAGACGACAATTTATTTACCGCATCCTGTATATATATATAAAGGTAAGGTCCAAGAATCGAGGTGTTGGGAGATAGTGAGATTCAAGCAGTCCGTAGAAGATATATATATTTAAAAAAAAACAGTTTTCAAGAACACTAGTGGTTTATTGGCGCAGAAGGTTGTGAATTTTTTTCGTGTACAAGTACGATAAGCTGAAAAGAAGTTAATTTTATAGTTCACGGTTAATCCTCTGCAAGTTAACGCGGGATCTCCTAACGACAATGTAAGCTTCATATAACCAAAGTATCTTAGGCCTGAAGAGTAGCTTGCGGTCCACCTTCGTTTGGATAATTACTTCTTCCAAGGTTCCGCTACCTATGAAACACATGTAGCCTTGATTTTATATCAATTCCAACATTTTTTATATCAA
>NC_068993.1:33440958-33446828 GCF_001194135.2 Octopus bimaculoides
ACACACGTTTGTATATTAATTGTTCAGTGTCTTTTAGCACATCTGTCCATCGTGTTTACTGGTGTGTTTGGATAGTTTTTGTGTCATATCAGATGAGAAGTGGTTTCTAATTCCTCAGTCAATTCTCCACTATTTCTTGCAAGAAACGGACATTGTGGCTTGTCTCACTCCATCTCCTCACTGCACTACATAACTAATTCTAAAATGGAAAGAGAGGGAGAAAGGTGAGAGAGAGAGAGAGAGAGAGAGAGAGAGAGAGAGAGGGGGGAGTGAGAGAGTGAGAGTGAGAGAGAGAGAGGGAGAGTGAGAGAGGGAGAGTGAGAGAGAAAGCGAGAGAAGGATAGAGAGAGAAAGAGCGAGGGGATTAATAATTGGCCCGTAGACTAAAAGTTTAACTTAACCTTGGTGGGATTCGAACTCGATATGCAAAGAACCGGAACAATTACCGCAAAACAAGCATACAAAACAATACAAAGAAAGCTTGTGTGCATACATGCGTGTCAGCGTGTTTACGGTGGCGGAACTTGTTTAAAATTCATCTAATCGTTTCATATGAAAGTTTTAGTAATTAACCATGAAGGAAACGTGTGATTGTCGTCGGTTGACGCGGACCACAGGCAAATGACATACGTCTTCATTGCATTCATTTTTCAGCCCATCACGCCCAGTCGATGTTGTGGCAAGTGTGCAAGTGGACCCGCCCCTCTACACAGATGTACGAAACAGCTGCGACGTTAAGGCTGGAGCTGGCAGATCGGGGATGTCACAATGTTAGGGACTGAGAGCTCGCAATAATGACAGTAGTAGTAGTAGTAGTAGTAGTAGCGGTTGTTGTTGTTGTTATTATTGTTATCGTCATAACTGTTGTTGTGTCGGCAGTAATTGTAGGTTGGGGTGGTAATGTTTAGAGTGAACGTAGTTGCGATGGTGGAGTCTAGGATGAGACAGCGGTGATGATTATAGTTCATGTGTTTCTTTCGTTGGAAGTGATAATAATGCTGCTGCTGTTGATGATGATAATGAGGAGGAGGAGAAGTTAGTGGTGAATTTCTTTTACTTGCCTCGGGAGTGTCGAGCAAACGGGACTTCAGAAAGACAAGTTACACTCCGTGTTCTACATAGAATATGAGGAAGCAAAACAAGTGAGATAAAAAAAAAAGGACGGTACTCTTTTCTTGATACAAGAGGCCCTGCAACTCGGGTCAGTCATGGAACCCTAAAGATACAAAATCATGCTGGCAACCAAGGGCAAATAACCTCTCCTCAGTATTGCTTATCAATCTACACTCACATATTTAGAATAACCCCAGCCTCTCTAACGAATTTAGCTACAGTCATCCTTTTGACAAATTTTCTAGAGGAGGCCACTTCCACCTTCCCTTCATCTCTCTTTAAAAGTGAAACTTGAAGAAATAAAAGAAAATTGAAAATGACTGACCACACAACCTGTTTCGCCACAGCCACCAGAAAAAGAAAGACTGCCTGCCCTGCTCAATTAAAAGAAGGCGACGGCGTCTACCTCACGATGGACTCAGTCGATTGCTGGATTCAGCCTACACCCATATTTCGATAGTCATAAACCCCTAAAGTCAGCAATACCCAGGCATCGAAAGAAGGGTTTCATCGGGCCAGGTCGCCGGCTTGATGGTACTTTCCTTCCTCGCTCTGAACTAACTCGGAGACCTAACTAAGTGATAATAATGAAAAAAGACGATAAGACGGCGAACTGGCAGAATCGTTAGCATGCCGGACAAAATGCTTAGCGACATTTCGTCCGTCTTTACGTTTTGAGTTCAAATTCCGCCGAGGTTGCCTTTGCCTTTCATTCTTCGGGGTCGATAAAATAAGTACTAGCTGAGCACTGGGGTCGTTGTACTCGACTTACCTCGGCCCCGAAATTGCTGGTTTTGTGCCAAAATTCTAAACCAATAATTAAAAGACAGAATGAATCCATAAATTAACAACATAGATGAAAGGTTCTCGTACCAGAAACAAAAACTAACTTTAAGTCTACAGCAAAAGTTTCCAGTAATTTTTCGGGAGTGATAGATCACTGATACGTAACGAAGGGTAGGAAAAGTTCTGTAGATTTGATATAATAGAAGCTTGTAACTGGTCAGTGAGAAAGAGACGGAAGACAAGAAGTTCAAGAAAGCTATGGCTTGCAGCTGTTGCCAACAGTTTTGAGGATGGTAGGTCAGTAATTGCATGGTTGAGTGAGATAAGAGAAATGCACGTGAGTTTCTTGACAAGAATGTCTGGGGGAAACATCCAGGGATGTGTTCTGCATGAAAAACAAAGAATAAAGTGGGCGCTAGCATAAATAATATAGCGAGCCAAGATATTGTAATCAAAATCAGAGTCTTAGTAATGAGAAAAAAATTATTATTTAAATGATCAATACTGGTGAAAAAGACGAGGGAAGCAAAGTCCCGGAATTTAGATTAACGAAAATTTATTAAACAGAATATATTAGTATAGAACTCCATAAAAATGTTATAGCTTTTGTTGTTCCAACCGCTGCTACTGATGATGATGATGTTGATGATGATGATGTTGATGATGATGATGTTGATGATGATGATGTTGATGATGATGATGTTGATGATGATGATGATGATGATTGATGTATGAAAATTATTTCTGTTATTATTTTCTCATCGTCTGTTGCTACTTTTGTTGGCTGATGGTGTTGTGTTTTTGCTGCTATTGTTGTTTTTGTTGCTTTGTTGATATCGTTGTTGCTGTTGGTGCTGTTTCTCCACTCGTTGCAATGGCTACCTAACACTATCGAGTGTTGTCTGTCATTGTTTTACATCAACAGTAATTAGAACTGCACTGACGGTGTATAGTGTCTACGTTGACAGCTGTTACTCCTACAGTTGCCACTGTTCCACCTTCAACATATATTATTGTAATTGCAGTTGCATACAAACACATAAACACAGATGTACACTTGCGTTTAAGGTTTAACTATTGATGTAGACCCTAAAGTTTATGGAAGGAGATCAAACTAGTGAGGCTGAATAAAAGACAACGTTTACATAATAAAATTAAATATGTTTTGGAAATAAATTTTTCATTAAGGAGAAGACAAGATGGTTACAATATAAATTGCTACTCTACGGTTCTACGAAATGGTATAACCATATATATATATATCAAAAGTATTTCTCATATATCTATTTTTGGACAACAAATGTTCAATTGACTAAACTGAAGGAAACGTCTGATAATGATACCAAAACCATGAACAGTTTAACCATCCTGAGATCTGTGTGTTACGATTTTACTATAGTTTAACTATATTTCACAGATGAGACCTAACAAGAGCGAAATATACCTTGTCCTTACAAGGAGAAAAGTAGTGATTATTTTTGGCAGAAAATACTAATATCGAAGTAGACATTTATACCGAAATGGTAAATAAGAGCAAATGATCTAATTCTCTTCCTCTCGTTCTTTATATCTTTCTATCCCGCCACATTTTGCCAAACGAAAATATTGAAAATATTGTAAATGGATGGACTTTAGTAGTAAATGGCCGGTAGCAATGGTGACAAAGGAGTGAGTAGTTCCTCTGACTGAAGAATTTGTCCAAGAATATTCTAGAAGAATTTTGTAATACCTTTGCCTTGCTAAAAAAGTGGAAGAACGCTGTGTGCCGTCAAAGAGAAATTTAAAGAAGTAAAGTTCTAGTTGGTTTATGGGAAATTATTCTGTCCATCTACCGATAAAGGCTTATGGAAGTGCTTACCTGGTCTCGAAGATGGAGGGTGAAGCCAGGCAATAAACAGATATTGTACATCGCACATATCTACTAAGACATAGGGTAATGCAAGTGTCACAATCAGGGAGAGTGACGATGATAATGTCAAATGCTTGAACATCACATTTATTACGCAATATGGGTATGGAACGGGTGCAGAGTCGGGCGTACTTTTGTACTGTACCATGGGTTGGGAATGGATGCGGAGGCGCGGAGGTAATTAAATATTAGATGTGAACGAGATGAGTCACTATGAACTTCTAAATCATAATAAGTACAGAGCCATCTTGGGCCTTTGCCTCGTCGTGAATGCAGAGTCACAAGCAATGAGACAGGAGGTGCATGACAGAAATCCCAGATGTTTAACTTTATAATTAAGATCTAAGCATTTTATACCTTCGAGCAGTTGCAGTAGCAGCTGTGTAGTAAGACCGGACCTTTCGATAACTGGCGTAACCTATCCAATGGGCTTCCTCCACGTTTCCATTCATTCAGTTTCACTCACAGGGTTTGGGTCGTACCGAAGCTATGGTAAAAAGGCACCTAGCCAAGATCCTATGCAGAGGGATCGAATCAATGGGACTGCAAAACGTTTTTTGTTTTTGTTTTTAGCTATTCGGTCATACTGTATCCTTACGGGTTAAACAGTCTATTGTTAGAAATAACTGACCTCCCAGCAGTTATTTCTGACAAAGTCCGATAGAATAAGTGCCAGACTTAAAAGAAAATAGGTACTTGGGTCCATGCATTTTACTAAAGATTCTAAAATTCTTCAATCTAATGATTGAACAAGTAAACTGATAAAAAATGAATATATATATATATAATGTGTGTGTGTGTGTGTGTGTGTGTGTTTGCGTGTAGACACATATGCAAGTATATACACAAATACATCTATATGTATATATATATATATGTATGTGTGTGTATATAATTATATATTATATACATATATGTATGCATATATATTCTATACGTACCCTAGAAGAAGTAATTTCATACCTCCTTAAATCAATTGAACACTTTATAATGTCGATATAACCATAATTATTCTCGCTGTGATATTCACTATATTTCATGTTTCGAACCATTTCGCTTTTTTCTGTTGCGTTTCGTTTCTTTAATAGAAGCCTTTAAAACAACGCTGCAAATAAGTATAGTAACACCGCATGTTGTATGATATATTGGTGACAAATGTTGGCGCGCACAAAGCCAGCAATTTCGTGGCAGGGGGTAAGTCCATTACATCGACTCTAGAATTCAACTGGCACTTATTTTATTGACCCCGAATGGATTAAAAGCAAATCCGACTCTGGCGGAATTTGTACTCAGAACATAAATTCGGAAAAAATGCCACTACGCATTTTGTCCGCGCAGTCACCATTCTGCCGCCTTGCCACCGTTGTATGCTATAAGATACATCTAATACTATAGTATATATATTATAATATATTGGTTTCAAATTTGGGCACGAGGTTAGCAATTCTGAGGGAGGGGTTAAATCGATTGTTCAACCGTTACTTATTTTATCGACTGCGAAAGGATGAAAGGCAAAGTGGACCTCGGAAGCGTTTGCCTCCAGAGCGTTAAGTCGGAAGAAATGCCGCTATGCATTTTGTTCGGCGCTGTCACGTTTCTGTCCGCTCGCCGCTGCTGTATGTTATAAGGTATATAGCATATTATAATATATTATAATATATAATATAATATATTGAATATATTATATTACTAGTGGGATCTTTGAAAATTCCACGATATATGTCAGCATATTTAAAAACATGTTAATATATTAAGCACAAGCAGAGAACTTCAAAAAATTTCTTTTGAAATCCTGCCATTTAAGTAAAACTGTGCATTAAAATAAAACATTTCATTTCAATTCAGCTCAGCTGTCCCTCTATTTGATTATGTATTTATATAATTGTAGTCTCATCTATCTATCTATCTATCTATCTATCTATCTATCTATCTATTTTTCTGTCTGTCTGTCTGTTTGTTTGTCTAATTAAATATAGCTACTTTCCTTTCAGCCAATGTATGTATCTTTCTACTCTCATAATACCAATAAACATTTAAACCTAATAACAAAAAAAAAAAAGAA
>NC_068993.1:33447868-33453151 GCF_001194135.2 Octopus bimaculoides
ACACAAACACACACACACACACAAACACCCATATATATAGATATGTTGGTGCAAGGTCCGAGAGTTTATATATATATATATATATACATATATATATATATATATATATATATACAGGTCGCTGTATCAATTTCTGTATCGGTGGCTTCGTTGAATTTGAGCAAGGCATTTCAATTCACCTTCGCTCGTCTACTCAACTGAAAAGGAATATCGACTGAGTGCTAGTGCAGCTCTTTCTCTCCAGCTATCACATTCTGGATGTCCCACTGGGACTATGGTAGGAGGAAAGAAAAGCTGTTTTTCTATCTCTGCTCATGATTTTATAGGTACCTGAAACAATTGCTGAAAGCATGGTACATATTTCCATGTCATGCTTTCCCGAGAGTGACAGTTGGGTGTATATAGAAGTATTTATTCTGGTATAAATAGCAGAGAAGGAATGTGTATATATTCTCAGGAAACTCGCTATAAATCATTGCAATATTTAATATTATAGCAAGGTGGTGGGTTGGCGGATTTGCTAGAGCGTCAGATAGGACACACTGCGATATTATTTCAGTTCTCTGCACTCTAAGTTCAAATCACACCAGCGTAAACTTCATCCGTGACACTTTTAAGGCGACGGGTGGCAGAATCGTTAGCACCCCAGGCGAAATGCTGAGCTGCGTTTCGTCTGTTTTTACGTTCTGAGTTCAAATTCCGCCGAGGTGCACTTTGCTTTCACACTTTTAGGGTCGAAAAAATAAGTAATAGTCGTCCACTGGTGTCGATTAAACCGAAATTGCTCCTCCCCGAAATTGCTGGCCTTGTGCCAAAACTTGAAAGCAATATTTTACTTTTTTTTGTACAATTCATTTACACTGTGTTGTACACACGCGCACACACAAACACACACACACACACACATTGAGATATGCGTGTGTCCACATGCATATATACACACATTGATACCTATATTCATATATATATATTCACACACACACAGAATCATGTACCATATACATATGTATATATATATATGTATATATATATATATATATATATATATATATATATATATATATATATGTATATATATATATGTATATCTATCTATCTATCTATCTATCTATCTATCTATCTATGTATATATATATATATATATATATATATATATATATATATATGTGTGTGTGTGTGTGAGTGAACAAATGAAAGAAAAAGGAAGTTAGCACGGTAGGAAACAGTTTTATATAATGTGTGTGTGTATGTGTGTGTCTACACGTGTATATGCATGTGTGAGTGTATGTGTTTACATATGTTTGAGTGAATGTGTGTGTGCGTATGAAGACATCACACAAAATGTTGGCATTATTTATTCCAGTGCCACTGTGTATATGTACGTGTGTGCGTGTGAGTGCATTTGCACCACATCAGCTTCAGCTACATTGCTGCTATCTGTTCCAACTTCCACTGCATCGCTGCTGTTTTCGCCTCTCTCTTCCCCTATCTCTCTCTCTCCCTCTCTCTTTCTCTCTTTCCCTTGCTGCAGCCAATCAACAGTGACATAGGTGGCTGCTGTTAACCAATCATACAACTGCATCGCATTATGAGGCGTTCGATTTCTGTGAATACGCTGCTGCCAAACATTCACAGCAGAGTTCGACACACACACATCACTGCAAAAAACAACAACAGCTGCTTCTGCTGCTACTACTGCTACTACTACTTCTACTACTACTGATTAGCTGAAATTGTATGGGAGACTGCTGGTCACTAGACCTGTAAGAAATTATAGTCTCAAATCCTCAAATCACATTCTAACAGGGGGTGGGGACGCATTTGATAATATAGTCCTAAATACACTAATATTGAGAAAAATATGATCTCACCTTGAACTTGCTAACAACAACAAATAACAACAACAATAAAAATAATAATGATTTCAAATTTTGGCCCAAGATCAGCAAGTTCGTGGGAGGGGCTAAGTCGACTACATCGACCCTAGTACTCAACTGGTATTTATTTTATCGATCCTGGAAGGATGAAAAGCAAATTGAACCACGAGTATTTTGATCTTATAATGTAAAGCCGAAAAAAAATGCCGTTATGCATTTTGTTCGGTGCAGTAATGATTCTTTTCTACTCTAGGCACAAGGCCGGAAAGTTTGGGGGAGGGGGTCAGTCGGTTAGATCGACCCGAATACACAACTGGTACTTAATTTATCGACCCCGAAAGGATGAAAGGCAAAGTTGACCTCGGTGGAATTTGAACTCAGAACGTAAAGACGGACGAAATTCCACTAAGCATTTCACCCGGCGTGCTAACGTTTCTTCCAGCTCGCTACCTTAATAACTGATTTCATACCACCACCGCTCATTCAATTCCACCCCTGTCGTCTCTTTTCTCCGCATCACCTGTCTTATGTCCACACCCTCTGGAGCCACATCGACCACTATGTTCAGTCCTTCGTCCCTAGAAAGTCGATTCTCTACAATTTAATGATCACTGACGAGACTACAATATTGATCTACTCAACGCTGTCTTACCACTGTTATTCAGGTCTATTTCCCGCCACTTTGAGGACGATGGTAGGAGCTGGAATTTGAAGCCAGAACACAAACAGCCATTATAGATACCACAAGGCATTTCGTCCCATGCTCCAGTCTTTCCAACGTCATAATTGAGGATACATTCTGTCGTTTTGTAAGGCCGGACAGCCAGGCATGATGTTGCTTTTTATTTGTCTGGGTTGACGACGTGGTATGGAGTTGGTGGTAGCTTACTCTATCATCAACAAATTTTTTAATAGTATTTCTGGACCTCAGCATTAACACTGTGCTGCTAAAATGAGTCATTCATTCAGTTCTACAAATGTAAGTATTGATTGTGTGCCGCCTAAATGAGTCAGTGACTCTCTGCTGCTAAAATAGGACGTTGACACAGTGTCACTAAAATGAAACATTGATTCAGTGCTGCTAAAATAAGAAGTTGATTTTGTGCAGCTAAAACGAAGTTTCGAGTTTGTGTGGCCAGAATGTGACATTCTTTTTTCTCTTTTTTGGTTTAGTTCTTCCATAACAACTGTGTCACTCGGTCAAAATTTTGAGCATGTTGTCAATGGAGTAGGACTTCCCACCCCTAAATGTGGATGAGGGGATAATGTTTTCTTTAGCCGTTTTCTAGAATTCTGTTTGAATTTTGTTTGTTCTTGAACACACCTTTCCAGATAGTTTGTCCTTAACTAAACCATTTTCCAATGTAATTAGATTCTAGTTACTACTTCATTATTTCCTTATTAAGGGAATACTCATCAACCTATCCTTATTAAACTAATCGGACTCCATTTTGCTTATTTTGGGGATTTTCCATGACTTAGCCTTGTTACTCTATGGCTGGTCCTTTAACGTATGTACCTCTTTATCCCTTGTGTACGGGGTAGGATTTAATAGAGAGATCCATGACTTTAGAACGGTGGGGCTGGAATTTAGTTTTATACTTTTCATATCTAGACCCCTCAGCTCACTTGACTTTCAAATTATTGTGCTAAATTAGTTTATAACATAGTATGACGAGTGAATTTATGCCTATTAACTTATATTTTAGACATTACATTTTCAATATTAATCTGCTTCTAAGGCGACCGGGAAAAATACTTAACGACATTTCGTCCGCATTACGTTCTGAGTTCAAATTCCGCCGAGGTCGACTTTGCCTTTCATTCTTTCGGGGTCGATAAATTAAGTACAGGGAAACACAGCCCAAAATGGCCGCCCTTGTAGCAAAGTTTGAAACCAATATTAACCTGCTTCTGTTGTAGATATTTTGTAAAAACTTCTCTTACTTTCTCTGTTCTGAATCTTATGAATTACATCTAAACATTTATATGGGTGGTTTAGTTCAAATTCTCTAGTAATTTTGAAGTATAATATTTTCATTTCTAATTATTTACCTCTCCTTACAGCAGCTTTGATAGATTTGTTTGGTAGCAGATCCATTTTCATTATATTAACTGGAAGTATTATTGCTGTCGAGCAGACCTCATCGAGCAAATAAAATGGCTCAAACGGGCGAGAATCGAACCTACATAGTAAAATTTCATTGTTAAGAGAAGACAGAAACATTAGTTGAGAGAATTTGAATGAAATAATATTGGTTTGAAATTTTGACCCCGTGCCAGCGGTTTCGAGGGAGGGTCTAAGTTGATTACATCGACCTCAGTGCTCAACTGGCACTTACTTTACCGATTCCGAAGTTGAAGTCAACCTCGACGGAATTTGAACTCTGAACGTTAGGACAGACGAAATGCCACTAAACATCTTGCCTAGCGTGCTACCGATTCTACCAGCTTGTCGTCATACTTTGAATGAAATAATATTGTTTTCAAGTTTTGGCACAAGGCCAGTAATTTCGGGGGAAGAACTTAGTCGATTACATCGAGCTCAGTGCTCAACTGGTACTTATTTTATGGATCCTGAAAGGATGAAAGGCAAAATTGACCTCGGCGGAATTTGAACTCAGAACGTAAGGATAGACAAAATGCCGCTAAGCTAACGATTCTGCCAGTCCGGCGTGCTAACGGTTCTGCCAGCTCACCATCTTATTTGAATGAAAAAAAAAAAAAAAAAAAAAAAAAAAAAAAAAAGAAAAAAAATATTGCAGTTGTTTTATATTTACATTGAGACCACCACCACCACCACCACCACCACCACTACTACTACTACTACTACTACTACTACTACTACTACTACTACAGTGGATGGTGGTTTTAGTAGTTAGTGATATAGAAGATGTAGTAGAAGTAGTGGCAGTAATTGGTAGCAGTTAGTAGTTATAATAGCAGTTAAAGAAGTATTGCAATGATATAGACAGAAGCTAAATTTACACCAGAACGCAATCTGCACTGGCACCCACAAAGGTTTGGGGTAGGAAGGAGTTGGAAAGGAGATTACCGACAGAGAGATCAACATGGCAGTTACACTATATGTAATAATAATCCTTTCTACTATAGGAACAAGGCCTGAGATTTTGGGGGAGGGGAGGAATCAATTACATTGGCCCTAATGCTTCATGGGTACTTAATTTATCGACCCCGAAAGGATATGAAAGGCAAAGTCAACCTCAACGGAATTTGAACTAAGAACGTAGCGACAGGCGAAATACTGCAAAGCATTTCGTCCAGCATGCTAACGATTCTGCCAGCTCGCCGCCTTAATAATAATAATAATAATAATAATAATAATAATAATAATAATAATAATAATAATAATAATAATAATAATAATAATCCTTTTTACTACTGT
>NC_068993.1:33453458-33459108 GCF_001194135.2 Octopus bimaculoides
AAAGCATTTCGTCCAGCATGCTAACGATTCTGCCAGCTCGCCGCCTTAATAATAATAATAATAATAATAATAATAATAATAATAATAATAATAATAATAATAATAATAATAATAATAATAATCCTTTTTACTACTGTCACAAGGCTTGAAATTTTAGGGAAGGGAACCAGTTGATTACACCGACCCCAGTGTTTTGCTGGAATTTAATTTATCGACCCCGAAAGGATGAAAGGCAAAGTCTACCTCGGTGGAATTTGAATTGAGAACATAGCGACGGGCGAAATATCGCTAAGCATTTCGTCCAGCGTGCTAACGATTCTGCTAGCTCGCCGCCTTAATAATAATGATGATAGTAATAATAATAATAATAATAATAATAATAATAATAATAATAATAATAATAATAATAATAATAATAAACCTTCACTTTCTCAAAACCTTCGCTGGCTATTATGATGGAAGTATGGATACGAGGTAACGAAGTCACTGAACGAAAACGAAAAGGAAAAATCCTCTGGGACTTCGACTTCCAGACAGATAAGTTGTAAGAGCGCCGAAGGTTGGATATAGTAACCTTTAGGAGGGACAAACAAGAGTGCCTAATAATTGACGTAGCAGTGCCTGGGGATCAACATATCATCAGGAAAGAAAGCCAAAAGGCCGATAAACATGGAGACCTGAGAATTGAGACGTGGCAGCTACGAGAGTCAAACATAAAAGTTGACCCTATTGTCATCGGAGCATTGAGTTCAATGCCACCCAACCTGAAAAAAAAAAAAAAACATCTGGAAACTTTAGAAATTCCCTACAATCTATGTGTATTGCAAAAATCGGCATTACTTGGAACTGCACGCATATTGCGTAAAGTACTGTCTGTCTGAGGTCCTTGTTGTGACTTGACAGACAATACAAACCCGTTGACACAATATCTTCAATCAATAACATCACGATATTGGATACTGTGCGACATCTTGAATAATGATAATAGTGTACTGGCAATAATATATAGATAATATAAATAACAAAAAACAGGTATTTATAATAGTTCGATCATAAAAACATGGCTTGAACAATCCATTGTGCGTGGTTTACTGTCCGCCACCACAACCACAACAGGAGCTAACATCAACAAATGATAATAGCATAATATATATATATATATATATTATCATTCATCAATGACTTTCGATAGGCTAGCTTGTTGAAGGGTTTATGACCCTTTCTTCCGAATAAGGTCTAGCTGTGATTTGTATATTCACTCTATGGTCGTCAGTGGGATGAGAAAGTCAAAATATATTCTTTATCAGCCAAATCTTAAATGTTTAATTTTAAATTTAAATTACTATTCACCTGAAGAAAACGGTTTTCTTTTTCCTGGTGTAATTGATCTGTTCATCAATAAAAAACGCGTCTGAAACAGCTGTAGTGAACCTTAGCCCACTTGTATTCTTAATATATACACACAGGCATACACGATCATACAAAACCCTTTTTCTTATATTTTTATTTTTTATTTTTATTCACACACACACACACACACACACACACACATATAGATATGCTCACCACCAAAAGTATGTCCGCTGGATATTCTATCTTCGAGTCCAGGTAGTGACCGAGATCACAATTTTGCCTCTGAATGGGGCGTCGCTCCGATGCAGGGTTACTAATTTACACCTGGGTGAAATGGTGCAAATTGAAAACATTTTGATCAAGAACTAAACGCAGCGCTCAGTCCGGTAATCGTAGCCTGCGATATTGTAATCGTCAGTGCTGCACCATAACCGTTAAACCACGCACTTTCACACACACACACACGCACACACACACACACACACACACACACGCACGCACGCACACACACACATACACAGACACAGACACATGTACGCGCGCGCGCGGTGACAGAGGCACATGTACCTACGCATATATAAATATGTGTGTGTGTATAAAGGTATACACACTCACACACTCAGACACAGACACACTCAGACACAAACACAAACACACACGTATCCGTTGAACGCAAATATGGCAGTATTAAATGACTGTATCGCTTACTTAACGGATATATGTCGTTGATAGGTGGAATATTGCGCTTTCCGTCCGAGATAAAATGTTTTTCGTAAACGTGCAGTGTGAAAAATAGTGTAGTATATATCGGAGGAAGAGGAAAATTGTTCCGGAAGCGGCTAAATAAATAGCTATATTCACACTTAACCAATTTCCATAGAGTCCCACTTCAGCTACAGACATATCCACCCACACATACACAAGCAAACATACATAGAAACTTAAACATAAATATAATTGTATACTGGGTGTGTTAATGTTTGCATGTATAGGTAACTAATCTAATATATCAATTTAACAGATATATATACATATATACATTTAATTGAATATAAACACTTCTTGCCCAGGTAAAGTATTGAACGCTTTCAACACAAAGGTTATACATTAATTAATATACAGACTGTGTTTCTATGTGTATGTATTATATATGAATATATATGTATGCATGTATGTAGGTATGACTGTATTATATATATATATATATATATATATATATATATATATATATATATATATATATATATATATATATATATATATATACATACGCATATATGTGTATGTATGTATATGTGTGTGTGTTTGTGTATATGTATGTATGAATGTATACAGACGCAGACACTCACACATGCATATACACACATATAATAACTAAACATACACGATCTTCACAATGTACATCATAATTCAGTTAATCGGGGCATGTAATCATTTGGAGTGCTCCACAACTAATTAAGAATTAGTGGGTGCTATATTCATTACGTATGTAGAATATATAAACAAAAAATTGAGCCTCGTATAATAATAATAATAATAATAATAATAATAATAATAATTATATACTCAGTGGAATTAGGTCGAAGCAACATATCAGGCGATTCGTCGACATCCTAAATGAGTTCTATGTTCTTTTAACACACGTGTCTTGGAGTTTATTCAGACAAAATCTTTCAGATAGTGTCGTTCCATATTTGTATATACATTATAAATGTTATACACACTGGTTTATGTATATATGTATTCGTTTATTCTTTTAACTGTTTCAGTCATTTGACTGAGGCCATGCTGGAGCACCGCCTTAAAAGGTTTTAGTCAAAGAAGTGAACCCCAGGACTTATTCTTTGTAAGCTTAGTACTTATTCTATCGGTCTCTTTTGCCAAACCGCTAGGCTACGGGGACGTAAACACGCGAGCATCGGTAGCCAAGCGTTGGTCAGGGGAAAAACACAGACACACACACATAGATATATACATATATATATACGACGAGCTTCTTTCAGTTTCCGTCTACCAAATCCACTCACTTTGGTGGAAGACACCTACCCAATGTGCCAAGAGGGGGACTGAACCCAGAACCATGCGACTGGAAAGACACATAAAATGAATTTATATTATTATATAGTAATAGTATAAAATTATTCACACACACACACACACACACACACACACACACACACACACACACACACACACACACCCTTTATTAAAGCGGAAAAATTCTTCACAAACAGTTACTCAGAGTTACACGCTACTGTTCGTCGGACAGTTGCGATCAGTATTATAAACTAGAGTGACCGCAAATCTCCGACGAACGGTAACGTAGAACTGTGAGTAACAAATTGTGAAGGTTCCTTCGGTTTTTATGAAAAGCATATAACTCTAACCTCGGTATTCGAGTACTATTTGTTTTCCACCTTGTTTTGCATTTATGTGTTTACTTGTGTGTGTGTGCGCACGCATGTAGACATATATATGTATATTTATATATATCCATACATATACGTGTGTGGAGACATATATATATATATATATATATATATGCACACATATATGTATACAAATATATATTATAAGGACCTGGAAGGCTTGAAAGATGGTGTACTTCCAGTACAAATCTCTAAAAGGTAACGTTTTTCCTGTACCAAGTTAACGTAATATTGCCAGTTTTAAACTTTAAAATGGCACTTCGTTACACTTACATTAAAGGCCGCGCTCTTACGTTTTGTGTCTGTCATTGCATGGCAGGAACAAATGCAACTAGTCATTAAAGATGTGATAAACTCTTTCTTTGACTTCTTTTAGAGGGATTGTGTGTGTGTGTGTGTGTGTGTGTGTGTGTATGAATGTATACAAACGCCGAAACTCACACATACATATACACACATATAATAACTAGACATGATCTTAAACATTCGTTATGCCATGTCGACAGTGCCTGGTGGTTGTGGGATAACAATAAAACTAATAGCAGACCTTATATCCTCTATTGTGTTTATTAAATAATATATGTGTGTGTGTTTGTGTTAGTGTATGTGTGTGTGTGTGTGTGTGTGTGTGTGTGTGTGTTTGTGTGTGTGTGTGTGTGTGTTTGTGTGTGTTCATGTGTGTGTATTGTATTGCGGCCAAGCTGAACGCCACGTTGAAGGGTTTAGTTGAAGAAATCGACCCCGTGTGCTTAATATCTAAGCCTGATACTTATTTCATCGATATCTTATCGTAGAAGAACTAAGTTACGGTCACATAAACAAGCTAACACCAGTTGTGAAGCGATGTTAGGGGACAACTGCTAAAACATGCAAACACAGATACATACGTGCATGCAGCAGGCTTCTTTCAGTTTCCGTCAACCAAATCCACTCACGAGGCTTCGGTCAGCCCAGAGCTATGGCAGAAGGCATCGCAATGGAACTGAACCTTGAATCATAAATGTATTTATTCACACACACACACACACACACACACACATGCATGCATCTTTGTGTTTGTGTGTGTATGAGTTTGTGTGTGTGTGTGTGTGAGAGAGAGAGAGAGAGAGAGTGGTCGTATGTGAGTATGTGTGTGTGTGCATGTGTGTGCATGTGTGTGTGTGTGAGCGTGCGTGTGTGTTTGTGTTTGTGTGTGTGTGTGTGTGTGTGAGTGTGCGTGTGTGTTTGTGTTTGTGTGTGCGTGCGTACATAAAATATACAAAATATTATAAGAAACCTTTGAATGTCAGTCGTAATAGATTTGCTGCAATGAAATAGAAATGAACTGTTTTCCTCATCCCCCGTCATCTTTATTTCTTTATCTCGTCCTTCTCCTCCACCCCCTAATTAATTTTCAAAATGTCTTTCAGATTAATGTTTAAATTTTGGTCGACATCCAACCAACAGCGTTTTTTTATAGCTTCTCTTTTTACTTTATTTATCCATAAAGAGTAAACTAAGTAGTTGGCTTGTTGGTGTTGCTGTTGTTTTATTGCAGGATGGATGAAAGCAGGGAAAAAAGATACTACATTACATTAACCTTTTGGTGGTAGTGGTAATGATGGCGGTGGGGATGGTAGTGGTGGTGGCTGGCAAAGAGATGTGGAAGAAGAAGAGATGGTGAGTTGTTGTCTAATCAGCTCTAAATTATATTATTACACGTTGGGGAGCCATTAGGGTCTAATCAACTAATTATCAAATTACAACTCTCAAGAGAATTTTCGAAGTGTTTAATTACATTCAATAAAACACACGATGATACATTTCACTTGTGTCAGATATTGCAGTGTGTGTGTGTGTGTGTGTGTGTGTGTGTGTGTGTGTGTGTG
>NC_068993.1:33459118-33461097 GCF_001194135.2 Octopus bimaculoides
TGTGTGTGTGTGTATGTGTGTGTGTGTGTGTGTGTGTGTGTGTACATAGACACACACACTTATATGTATATATACGCATAATTGAATAGAACGATAATATATATGTTGTTACACCGTTAAATTATGTTTGGGGAGGTAGACTAACGAGGGAGTAAGCTTCAATGCGGTCGCTCGACCTAACAGCAAATTCTCCTCCGAAACTGTTTTTACTCTCTTAAAAAAAAAGAGATAAAGAAATGGAAGTCGATATTGAACAACGCTGTCTGATAATTCTTTTCATGATGCGATGATCACGGCTGGAATTATTCATTTAGCTTGCACCAGTGTCTAAAGAACTACAGCAATAAAAAAATGTTCTGAATCAGCGCTGAACCTCAATAGTGACGCGTCTACTTCCAAAATAAGCAGCTAAATCTCTGTTAAATCATGCCTAAAGAACTTTAGAAAACCGTTTCTGAATTTGACACAAGGCCAGCAATTTTGGCAGGAAATGTGTTAATCGGTACCATGGACTCCAGTATGCTTTACGGTTAAAAAAAAAAAAATTATTGACACCAAAAGAATGATGGGCAAAGCTGACCTTGGCTATATTCGAATTCATAATTTAAGGAACTGGAGGAAATACAGCAAGGCATTTTTTGTGGCACTCTCATTGGAAAATGCTATGTAAAACACGCTTTAGTCATGTCTGGGACATTTTATTTGTTAGTTTGGTCTGGTGCGAAAAACCTTTTTGTCCATTTGAGAACGATGGCACCGGCGTAGTTAATATTCCCTAATCTGTTTTACGTTAACGTCAACGGGAAAAGAACCTGAGAAGGTGGTGACAGCGTTCTGGGGAGGGAGGGTTGTATGGTTGGTAAATATAGGACCTATGTATAGACAGAGCACGAGTATGTCGGTATTGCTACATCATAGTTTTGGTGAATCAAGGCTAACGTGACCTCGGGCTAAATGCCATTAACAGCAAAGAGAACAATATAAAGTATCTCCATATAAATGTGTCCAATATCATAATATAACGTAGGCGGCGAGTTGGTAGAGTCGTTAGCGCGGTGGGAAAAATGCTAAGCTGCATTACGTCCTTCTCCACGTTCTGAGTTCAAATTTCGCCGTGGTCGAATTTGCCTTTCATCCTTTCGGGGTCAATAAAATAAAGTACCAGTGGGGCACTGAGGTCGATGTAATCGACTTAATCCCTCCCCGCAAAAGCTGCTGGCTCTGATTTGAAATGAATAGTATAATATATAACACAAGTGACGCGTGTCGCATGACTGGCTCAAGTGAAATGAAGGAAACATAAGAAAAAAAAGAAAAAAAAAAGAATGCTTCTAAAGTGATTTATATCATGTCTGTTTGCTGTTGTTGATGATAATTTCTAGTTAGTGGTATGCGATTATTTTTTTTTAACTATATTTCAAATTTTAAATTAATCTTCTTATACGCACGTAATATAATTTTTGTGAATTATCAGATTTTTATATGCTAGACCACTGGTTTTAAATCGAAATTATTATTAAATTTATCACCTTCAGTATATAAATATAAATTCAAGTAATTATGTTCTCTAGCCGGCAACATATACTGCAGTGAATTATCCTCTGCAGAACTGTTTCCGGAATTTAGCGCGCCAGAGCTGAGACATTTGAAAATAACCTCAATGTAATCGGTCGAACTGTACGCACGTCAGATTTTATGAAGACAATTCGTGTATAGTTCTGCAAATTATATTGATTTTAGAACGATTGTACTGATGAACCACGGACGTTTTTACATAAGTAAAGAAGTTGATGGCGAAACCGGTACACAATTCTTTATTTTGTATATTTTTCATTTTGTTCTGGCTGCCTATGCCCTGGTGTTTGCTGAATTTATTTCTGGAGAACATTAATTTTCTTTGTGGTTGGGTCGTTGATGACCTCTTTCTAGCGTATTGGAGGTCCACCTAGTGGTCATCCCTTCTTATACGCATGTAATAT
>NC_068993.1:33463160-33464105 GCF_001194135.2 Octopus bimaculoides
GGATAATTTTTATTTTAATCTTATCCCTGTAAACATTATTACTAAGATTAAAATGAAAAATTATAAATTTTCTCCAAAAAAGCCATCTCTACTCATTTTTTCAAATATATATATATATATATATATATATATATATATAATGTACCATGAACTTTCTGTTTTGTAAGAAGTTTTTTCCTAGTGTGTGTGAGCGCATTCTATTAATCTTTTGAAACACACGTGCTCTTGAGGAATGTATAAAGAATAATGCAATGAACCTCATTAGCCTACAGCTGTTTCCGCCATTGGATGCAGTGCACTAAGAACTGAGTGCTCGTGAGCTGGCAGAATCGTTAGCTCGCCGGGCGAAATGCTTAGCGGTATTTCGTCTGTCGTTACGTTCTGAGTTCAAATTCCACCGAGGTCGACTTTGCCTTTCATCCTTCCGGGGTCGATAAATTAAGTACCAATTACGCACTGGGGTCGATGTAATCGACTTAATCCCTTTGTCTGTCCTTGTTTGTCCCTTCTATGTTTAGCCCCTTGTGGGCAATAAAGAAATAAGAACTGAGTGCTTGTGCAGCTCCTCGGAGCTTCTGAGGAAGCTATAAGGTTATGCACAAGTACTCAGCTCTCAGTGCGCTGCATCTTATAGCAGAAACAGCTGTAACGAATGTCATGTTCCTTTGTCATTATTTCATTTCATGTTATGGTCTGTTCTCAACTAACTGTTTATTCTGAAATGTATCTATATTGCATTCTAACGCCAGGTGAGCAGCATTGCTATGCCGAAGCGAAATATACATACATACATACATACATACACACACACACACACACACACACACACACACACACACACACACACATATATATATAATATATATACATATATACACACACACACACATATATATATATGTATATATACATATATACACATACATACATACATACATATATATA
>NC_068993.1:33464263-33465746 GCF_001194135.2 Octopus bimaculoides
ATGTATATGTGTATGGAAATGCAAATTGTATAGTACACAAATATACATAGAAGTACATTAATATAAACACATATATAAACTATGATGGAAGATACTTGCTGACATCGTTTGTTGTAGGTATAATGTATCTAAGATTATATTATTCACTATGTTCTTTATTTTAACATGCTATGCCATGATTTAAGTGAGATTTGGTTGCTATTTCTTGCAGATTAATCTCCCACACTGAAGTTCTCTCCTTGCCGTTATAAACGTTTGATTGCTTCGTT
The DNA here is from genome assembly GCF_001194135.2 of Octopus bimaculoides. Taxonomy (NCBI): domain Eukaryota; kingdom Metazoa; phylum Mollusca; class Cephalopoda; order Octopoda; family Octopodidae; genus Octopus; species Octopus bimaculoides. The sequence continues at coordinate 33,464,533 of NC_068993.1, forward strand.
TGTTGTTAAATGTCTGTCGGTCGATTAAATCAATTTCCAGTTCTTGCTTAGTATTTTATTTTATCGATCACAATATGCGAGTTAAAGTAAAATTGATTTCGGCGAGATTTGAACCCACAACGTAGAAGAAATCAAAACAAAACCGTAAGCGGCTTGTCCAATATCTCATATCCATTTCTAATTTACGCACAAGAGTAAAATTTTCAGGGGTGTGGGTTAGTTGGAAAAAATCAACCCAGAGTTGATTTAATCGGCCCCGGAAGAACAAATGACTAAGTTGACCTCGACAGGATTTGAATTGTGTGTGTAAAGAACCGGAAGCAATGCCACAAAATATTTTTTGGCGCTCGAACGTTTCTGCCAATCCGCTGCAATCCGAAGACTTAATCTTATTTATAAATGGTAATTTATATATAAGTTTGTCTGTTACCATCTTACTGTTGCAATCAGCGAACCAATTTTCACGACAGCCTGCATACATGTTAAAATAACACTCAGTTCAATAATAGGCTAACTGGATTTCAATAAAAATCTATAATCTGTCCCCTAGTGGGGTTGGTCGAACTGTACCATAAAATGAGAAGTGTGCTAAAAGTATTAGTTTGAGGGAATGTAGTAGCAGAAGTGAGGGTAATTGATATCAGGGAAGGGAAGTAGAGCGTTTTGTAAGTGACAGATATGGAACGGCAATGGGTTGTTAAAGTTAATACAGCTGTCATATACACGCGACGCTGCACACATACTTTTGTAAATACAGATACATGTATCACCGAGGAAGGGAGAGAAAGGAGGGTGTGAGGAATACGTAGCTTTAAGAAGAGTGGGGTAGGTGGCTTTTCTACTGACCATTGCAAAGAAGCACTCACACACAGACACACACACACGCACACACACACACATACATACATACGTACATACATATATACATACATACATACATATATACATACATACATAGGCTGATTAGAAGACTACAGATTCAAGCCATCAATGGAACTGTAAAGATATGTAAAACTTTCCAAAAATTTAGCACATAAATACATATGCATGCATCTAGACATAAAAACGCATCCATAAAACAAACATACAAATCTGCGCATACACTAACACCAAATACTGCACACACACACATATGCACAAATACCTAGATGATGTTGATAAAAGTTCCAATGAAGGAGCCTTGAATCTATGTTAGAATCCGGCTCTTTCTCTAT
>NC_068993.1:33470818-33472893 GCF_001194135.2 Octopus bimaculoides
TGATTACTACCTAGCTCAGATACCAGGAAACCCCAAAATGGCTGAAGTCCAAAAGATAGTGCTCATGGGAACTGCCCATATCCTACGTAAAATACTGTCTATGTGATCTCAAATTTTAAAGCAAACATAATTTTCTTATGGTTTCTTAAACATTCACTTGAACAAAACTGTACAAATCCAAATATATGGTACCCTAGGCATAACACCTACATGAACTTCTAACTTGTTGTCTCTTGAGGTCTCTGGGTGAGACTTGGATCCAACTTGTACAAATGCAAAAAAAAAAGTCAAACATAAAATAATAATAATAATAATAATAATAATAATAATAATAATAATAATAGATATGACAGGTTAGCTTCATAGGTTAAGCAGTTGTAGTCGATGAAATTGGTGGTAGTATTACCAATAATATTCGGAGCCCTGGGAACAGTGAGTAAAAGTCTTGAGAAGTACATGGAACAAACAGGAGCTGTAATAAGGGTGGAGCACTTGTAGAAAACAGCGCTGCTTGGAACCGTTCGAATACTCCAGATGCTGCTCGAAAAATAAGAAGTGTTACCTTAGTTCACGGGTAGTGAACAGCTGGTACCGTAGTACATCTCCAGCGATAGAAGCTGTGCAAAGACAATGAATGATAATGATAATAATAATTGCCCTGATGCAGTACCAGACAATGGTTCTCATGGATTCTGATCTTAACTGATTGGAAATGTTATCATGTACCTTGTTTTTTCTTGGTATAAAAACATGGGCTACAGCAAATATTCTGCTCAATACCATAGATTTGCTTGTCAGTTGTTTGACCTTAACCAGTTGAGCATGTCCCTTGGTGGCTGACGATATGTGCATCTCTGATCACATGCAGAAGTAGTGAGAGAACACCATAGCCATGTGTTCAGAGGAATTCTTTGGGGGTTTGGATAATTCACCTCTGGGTGTTTTGGTCATCATCCTTAAATAAAACTTATTCAGGGATCTTTTGAGCAGGATGGGTTACTAGACCTGAAGAAAATTCTAACTGGGCCCCCACCTGCAAGGTCATGCTCTGTTTATCTTGATATAAGATAATCATGTCGCGCACATATGGTTGTGATGCATGTACCTGGTGTACCGTTATCAGACGGGTAGTCATGATAGATAATATTAGGTTTCGTATATTTGTACCCTACTGTCAGTTTGATGGCATGTACTACTCTCTCAATAATAATAATAATAATAATAATGCAGTACCAGACAGTGATTCTCGTGGCTTCTTATCTTAACTGATTGGAGGTGCTATCATGTATATTGTTTTGTCTTGGTATAAATATTCTGCTCAATACCACAGATTTGTTTGTCAGTTGCTTGATCTTAACCAGTTGAGCATGTCCCTTAGTCGCTGACGATATGTACATCTCTGATCACGAGCAGAAGTAGTGGGGGAGCATCATAGCCATGTGTTGAGAGGAATTCTTTGGGGTTTGGATAATTCACCTTTGGAAACACTGGTGTTTTGTTCAACATCTTCAAACAACCTTTATTCAAGGACCTTTTGAGCGGGATGGGCAACTCGACCTGAAGAAACTTCTAACTGGGCCCCACCTGCAAGGTCATGCGCTGTTTCTCTAGATATGAGATCACCATGTCGCGCACATATGGTTGTGATGCATTTGCCTGGTGTACCCTTATCAGACGGGTAGTCATGATGGGTATACTGGGCTTCGTATATTTTACTCGTGTCGCTTTGATGGCATGCCCTGCTCTCTCACTCAATAATAATAATAATAATAATAATAATAATAATAATCAGGGAGACACGCTCTCTCCACTCCTGTTCTGCCTGGCACTCACACCTCTAACAGAATTGCTAAATAGAACTGGATGCGGTTACAAATGCTATGGAAAAACAGTCAGCCACCTTCTATATATGGATGACCTAAAATTATATGCAAAAAACGACAAAGAGCTAGAAACACTACTACAGACAGTACACGGCTTTACCAAGGAAATAGAAATGAAATTCGGATTAGAAAAATGTGCCAAAGCAACCCTGAAAAGAGGAAAATTAGTTAAAAGTAGCAATATAACACTAG
>NC_068993.1:33474126-33474698 GCF_001194135.2 Octopus bimaculoides
CTAAAAGAAATGGAAAAACTTTCAAAATACAAAGACCTGGAAATAGAGATGACTCGAATGTGGAATCTAAAAACAGAAACAATTCCTATCATAGTAGGTGCCTTAGGTATAATAAAAAAATATTCAGACAAATACATAACAAAAACACCAGGACTTACAAATATATATAACATACAGAAAACTGCACTACTGGGTACTGCACACATTCTACGCAAAACACTTTCAATACAGTAAACATAAGAGCACCACAGCAAACCACAGCACATACCCAAGGCGCACAGATCTGCGCTCGGTAGTGAAGTGAAAGTACGTTATAAAACTAAAACTACTGAATAATAATAATAATAATGATAATGATAATGATAATAATAATAATAATAACAACAACAACAACAACAGCAACAGTAAGAACATGTAGTTAAGTACATATATGTATACACACTTATACATTTATACACCCGTATATGTATACATTTATATTTACATATATATATGTCTATGTATATATGTGTGCATGTACGTATGTATATATATATATATATATATATATATATATATATATATATATATAT
>NC_068993.1:33474777-33478042 GCF_001194135.2 Octopus bimaculoides
ATATATATATATATATATATATATATATATATATATATATATATACATATATATATATAGGCATGTGTGTGAGATAATTGGTTCAATGCCCTGTAGTCCGTGACAATGCAGGGTGTGTTCCAGCGTGTGTTCCTGGGTGTTTCTAGGTTTGCCTCTGTTTATCTGCGATCACAGTATCATCGTTTTTACTCTAAAGGACACAGATGTTAACAGTGTTGTTGTTGTTGCTGCAGCTGTTGTTGTTGTTGTTGTTCTTCTTCTTCCGATTCTTGTAGTACCCATCTCAACTAGTTGAGTTGCTGATATCAGATGTATACGCATGCACGCACGGGCACTTACACAGACACAAACACATAGGTGTACACACACATACGACCATTGACTAATATATACATTTATGTATATGATCAGATTCCAATGAGAGTGTTGATGTTCTGCATCGGTAAGACATATTATGCTAGTAAAATCTTTAAAAATAAGTACTGTGAACTTGTAGGGAGGAGTGAAAAATCCAACGTTTCGGATACAGTCCTTCATAGGGGCAAAATTGAAAGTAGAGGACTTAATAAGAGAGAGGATAGTTTTTACAAGCTCTAGGTTAAAAAAAGAACTGGCTGCACGCACGCGCACACACACGCACACACGCACACACGCACAAATGCACACGCACAAATGCACACGCACAAATGCACACGCACACATTGAAGTTTTCTCTATCTATCGGAGAAAAACCAAAGTATTCCAGCCACTTGGTGTTTTAACATGTTCTACATAAGATTTGTAGGGATAGAACGAATTTCTCTTGTCACATCCGACATAAACTGAACCCTGCGCATCACATACGACGTGCAGCGGATATCCTCACGCATAACTCTTCGGATGGTGCATTCTGAAACCTTGAATTCCTTTGCAATGGCTCTGATTAACTTAGCGGGTTTTCTTTTATCGATTATTTATTTGACTCTTTGTACAAAGGTATGTGTTTTGATGGTATTTGGACCCTGTGCATGCATTTTACATTTAGCTGCTGATGTTGGGTCCCCAACAGCAGCTTCCAGCTCCTTTTCAATTTTGGCAACAAAGGATGAGGAAATTCAGGAAATAAGTTATCCCTGTATCACTCTGCTGCGTTTTTAAGGCAACGATTACTACGTGCTTTTTCATTTGCTGAATCAAGGTGATGTCTAACATTTATCTGAAAAGTAAGGTTAAAAAAAAAAAAAGTAAAAAGAAAGTTAGAGTTCTTCGAAAAACTATCATTTCAATATATATATATATACAATTATAAATAAGGGTAAAAGAAAAAAATTTGTATGCCAATATGCTGAGGAACAGACTTTTAATCGTCAATCACCACATGCAATATATACCACTATAAATACACATCGTGTTGAATTGAGGAAAGCAAGCTAACAGAATTTTTTGAAAAATTCATTATCGCTGTATCGAACGATTTCGGGATTAATCCAACGGATTTTTCCACTCATCAGAAGAGAATAAGAAATAAATGAAATACTTACAAGCATTCATGGAAAAAAGTAGAAGCGGAAGTCATGGGTACACATAAGTACCCCAAATGTATCTAAATATAAGTTCTGTAGCAAGCCTCAACACACGTGTAATCGGTCAGGAACCACAACTATATTTTGAGATATTTGGGGTACTTATGTGTACCCATGACTTTTGCTTCTGCTTTTTTCCATGGGTGCTTGTAAGTATTTCATTTATTTCTTATCTTATTCTTAGCTGATGAGTGAGAAAATCCGTTGGATTAATTCCGAAATCGTTCGATTCAGTTATAATGAATTTTTCAAAAAATTCTGTTAGCTTGCTTTTCTCGATTCAACACGATGTGTATTTATAGTGATGTATATTGTATGTAGTGGTTTGCAATTTCAAGTCTGTTTCTCAGCATATTGGCATAGAAATTTTTTCTTCTGCATTTATTTATAATTGTTTATAATTTTCACCTTAAAAGGTATTTTAATTTTCTGGTCACTTGAAACTTTTTGAAAAAATTTTATCCTATATTAGAAGTATACACACACACACACACACACACACACACACACACACACACACACACACACACACATCTAAAGATCGGATTACTATCTGAAAGACCAAAATCGCGAAACCTAGAGTACAAAAATTATGAGCCGTGAAGTTATAATGTATTAAAGAATACTCTACATTAATCATACAGATATGTGTGTTGATAACACCTTTAAGGAGGTGCTTTTTCCATTCGCCAAAGTGAATGAAGCCTTGGCCAGGAAGAACTGATGTCATCAGACGGTATCCAACGTTCATTGGGCGTTTCGATCCTGAACCGTAACACCCATCCATTGGTGGGTCAGCAGAGTTGGTCAAGTCACTACTCCTTATCTTCTCCTGGCTCCAAAGCCAACAAGAGGCTCTTTCAGCTGCCTCTCCCGTCCTACGCAAAGCCAACTTTCGCTCTTCACCTCTCATTCCAATTGTTGTAAGCATCCTCCATGCCGAATGAGCAGGGAATTCCCTACAGCCAACCTAGACTGGGAAAAGCCATACCTGCCATCCCTTCTCCCTGCAATCCTGCAGAAACCACTCATATCTCGTACGCTTCCGTTCATGGGCCTCATCACACCCCTCTTCCCACGGGACTGTGAGTTCAATTACGATAATTTTCTTGGCATTTTCAGACCACAGGACCATATCTGGCCTCAGGATTGTATAGATAACTTGCGGGAACTGCAATCTCTACCCTAAGTCCACTTTCATATCCTATGTGTGTGTGTGTGTGTGTATGTGTAATATGTAATATAAATGTATATGTGCGCGCGCGCGCGCGTATAAAGTATATATATACATATATATGCACACACGCACACATTTATATATATATATATATATATATATATATATATATATAAAAACAATATATGAGTATATGCATATATATGTACATGTATGTACATACCTTCATCCACATGTACACATAGATACATAACTGGGTACATGACGTGGCAAAAGAACATGGACAAAATGATAAACAAGGTACAACAAACAAGCAAGCCACATAGAAACATCTCCTTCATCAGCTGCCACCATTAAAACACCGGCGTTTCGAAGAATTAAGGCAGTACGCATCGTTGAAATGGTTCTTCCCACGAACACAAATTAAATTATTTTCGTGGAGGTTAGTGGCGGACGGAAAACAAGACAGGAAAACGAAACGGTGAATAAACAAACAAGCAAAAAGGCTGTACAGCCAGACGTGAAT
>NC_068993.1:33478428-33483428 GCF_001194135.2 Octopus bimaculoides
ACACACACACACATATATATATATATATATATATATATATATATATATATATAAAAACAATATATGAGTATATGCATATATATGTACATGTATGTACATACCTTCATCCACATGTACATATAGATACATAACTGGGTACATGACGTGGCAAAAGAACATGGACAAAATGATAAACAAGGTACAACAAACAAGCAAGCCACATAGAAACATCTCCTTCATCAGCTGCCACCATTAAAACACCGGCGTTTCGAAGAATTAAGGCAGTACGCATCGTTGAAATGGTTCTTCCCACGAACACAAATTAAATTATTTTCGTGGAGGTTAGTGGCGGACGGAAAACAAGACAGGAAAACGAAACGGTGAATAAACAAACAAGCAAAAAGGCTGTACAGCCAGACGTGAATTGTGTATGTATTGGTGTGAGTGTGTGTGTGTGTGTGTATTGCCAAATAAACACACGCACTATATATTTTTTCTTCATTCGTTTATTACTGTTCGGATTTTATTATTCTAACTCATGTCCATTGTCTGGAAATCTTTCGTCACACATCTGTGACCTCTTCAGCGACACATTTCGTCTTTGTGTGTGCTTTTGCTCCACTTATTTCTTTCTGCTCTACTATAATCTGTAGCCTTATGCACGCATGCGTTTGCGTCCGTGTTTTTGTGTGTGCATGTGTGTGTATGCTTTTGAATGTGTGTCATTGTTCTTAGTAGCAGTATGATCCCCCTCTCAGCCGCATCCTTCCCCCCCCCGTTGTTGCTGCTGCTGGTACAGTTCCTGTATCTCTCTGTATTTGTGTGTTCACCCACGGAGTGCCACCATGGTGGTTGTTGTTATTGTTATTGCCATCGTTGTCACCGCAGCTACTGCTGTCGTTGATAGTCGTGTTTTGATACTGTTGCGGCCGTCTGTGAAGTTATTGTGTGTGTGTTTGTGTGTGTATATAGGTTCACTTCTCATGTCGTTTGAATCCATGCCCTTTATATAGTCTTATTTATTTATTTATTATCTATCTCTATTTCTTATATTTATCACAGGTATGTGACAAATATATGTATTTATGTATTTTCTTATTATCTTTTTCCATTTCTTATATGTATCACAGGTATGTGCATATATGTCTATTTTGTGTGTATTACCCTGTTTGTATCTGTGTTTTATTTATTACTATTATTTGTTCCCCCTCTCTCCCCCCTTCTGTCTTTGGTCATGTGGTGTGGTGGTGGGTGCTCTTGTTCCATTCGTGTTTTCTATTGAAGTTCAGTCTATTTACTGCTATGTGTGTAGCCTCAGTGATCTGTCTAAGTGTCGTGTCAGTTCTATGTGTGGATAATACTTGAACTTCTCTGCTATCAATCGAACTTCCATGTTCTGCTTCAGCATGTTGTTAGAGCACTGACGAACCTTCTCTTTGAGCTCTCGCCATTGTCCACCTATATGCATCCCCTACGCTGCGGGCAGTCTCTTTAATGTAAGTAGCTGTCATGTTTCTGTACCGTTCCTCAGTACATCGTAAGCTATACATTATATTCCTAAGCTTACAGTTCACCCGTGGGTTCATCCTACATACAACACAATTGTTCTCCGCACATGGGAAATTATCAAAGATATAGTTTCTACAAATCACAGATTTTATAGAGGCATCAGTCCTTTCTACTACTTTAATCTGTAGACTAACCTTACTTAATGTTTTTCTAAAATGGTACGCTAGTTCGCCGCCATGACGCTCTGGTATTTTTTTGTTGTCAAACCAAGAGTTTGTTTTATCTATACTCCTGTATAGTGGGCAGGTCGCCTTAGCATCACTTTCTATGATGGCTTTGTACTTAGTCCTGGCTCCTTAGTACACTCGAATTCTGTCCCTTTGATTGTAGCCAGAAAACTGCATGCGGTGGATGAAGTGTTGTATGTGTCTTTCCAATTCCATTGGATCGCACATGCGTGACACATTCCTCACCACCCTCACCAAGTTACTTATAAGAATGTTGAACTTGGCGTTGTCCACAGTAGCTGTGTTCTTGTGAACAAGGTACTTAGAGGCCATGGGTTTGGCATAATGAGAGTGAAAGATCTGGACCTTGCTAGAGTTCTGTATCTAAAACGAGTAACCTATAGTTTGGGTGCTTACTAAGGTAGTCTATCGTTATTTCAATACTCTGGTGGATAGTGTTAGCTTCTAGACCATCAACATTATCTTGCAGGGGTGCTTTGGCTACTATGTTGATATCATCCACATAGCGGGAGTACATGGTTAGCTTTATGGAGTTCTCTGTTAATTTCTCTTTGAGTCTCCTATCCCACCATACTATAAATAAGTTAGACACATCGCTAGCGATACTGACATCGATGGCTGCACCTTCCTCTTGGGTGTATATTTTGCTATTAAACTTGAATATATGGCCTCTGAATGTGGTCTTGGAACTCGCACCCACCGCATGTGCGACCATCTTTTTAACCTGATCAGAGTCCGTATTGCTCTGGTCCACCCGTTCCATTTCTCTTTCGGGGTCTTCTTGGTCATATGGACGTAGTATATATCTGTTTCAACACATAATTTCACATCAGGAATCTTGCAGCACAAATTCATATACATATTTATATACACATATATATATACGTACATATATAATAATTGATGAAGGAAACGGAAGATAGATTTGGCACGATCGTTTCGGCCCCTTTTGCGACTGTGCTTTTATGGGTGTTAAAGAAATATTGGATTACATTAAGTTTAAAGAGAGTGTCTATACTTTCTGACATGAACAGACTTTGGATGACACTAAGTAGTCCAAACTGGGAACGTGCCTTACTCAGCACACTAATTGTTATATACTCATTATTCCCCAAAATTACCAGACACATACATACATACATACATACATGCATACATACATACACACATACATACATACATACATACACACACACACACACACACACACACACATATATGTATATATGTATATATGTATAAATATATATGTATATATAGATACATATATACATACATATATATATTTATGTATATATGTATATGCATGTATATATATATATATATATATATATATATATATATATATATATATATATATATATATATATATATATACATATATATATGTATGTATGTATGCATGTATGTATGTATGTATGTACATATATATAATGTAAGATGAGGATTCAGATAGAATCAGGTACTTAAAAAAGTATGCACCAGGTAGGTTGATTAATCTCCGTGGTTCCAGCCTATGGTTTGTGAGAGTCGAAATATCGGATAGGATATTTCGGTTGCGTACACAGATAAAACCAACCCTATGAGTATTTAGCGCCTAAGGGGCTAAGGGGCTAAGGGCTAAGGGGCTAAGCGGCTAGTTCAAATCACGTGTTACTTTGAATAGTGCGTTGTTGGTATAGTCTAGAGTGTCTGATAAGTCATAAAATCCCTTGATGTATTATAATCAAATGCATAATAACATACGATGGATAATTGTCAGTTCATTACAGTTGTTTCTTAAGGAAGTTTTTAATAGAAGAATGATAATATGACATCATTATAAAAGACCGTAAATCATCAGATACAAAAGAAAAGAGTATCCCAAGAATACAGCAAGGATGTGGCTAGAGTCTGTCGAGGCCAACTGGGAAATGAGAGAATGACCAACTGTGTTGGCCGTTTAGGTTAAGAATGTTGTTTTGAAAGTGTGTAATATGATATCTATTTCCGGGCAGTATTGACTATGTGGTCAAGTTTATGATTAATACTGTTCGGAGAATATGCACCACGAGTAAGGATAACAGGGCAATTAATAACTATACTACAAATACGGACAGTGACCATATCGGCAACAACACAAATAAAAATGAAGATGAAAATAAAAACTTTTGTTCTTCAAAAGTTTTTCACTCAAACTCCCATGTATACAAAGGTAAGAACAAGAAGAAACGTGACGTAACATGGTCTCCCTTCAATTATACGTAATACATACTAATATAAGTAGAAAACTATTTAGTATACTAAAGCGCAACCTTTCCCCCTCACAGAATTATTACCGTTTATCCTCCTGTAGAAACGTTAGGGTCTCCTGCCTAACACTCCCCAATCTAGGTACAATTATAGCTGGCCTGAATAAGAAACACATATCCATGGCCCGAAGTAGTAATAATATCCTTAGCAGCACCGCTCCCAATAAAAATCGCAGTAGGAAAAACGATAATAATAATATTAATATTACTTTTATCACCACTATCTCTACCGACACTAATACTGTATACAACAATACCAACAGCGAACTAGTATTGTCAGTGAGTAGATATTATACGACTGACAAGAATCAGCCAGGACAAATAGGGACAGCAGCCGTACCAACTATGCCACAACTACCAATAGTAGCAGCGGGATGGATTCCACTAGCTTAAGCTCAAACAATACCGACTCCCTACAACACTCTCTCCACTAGCTGTAATGACAGCCCACCTACTCTCATTTATGTTGCCGATATGCTAAACGCACAGAACTCTAACACCTGTGTTGGTAATCTTTCCATAATATCACCCACTCTCGACCCTCTAGTGTCACTATCTGAAAGCCAAATCTCTTACGTCATCGCCCAGTCTCAACAGTCTGCGACCCAAGATTCGGCAACTAATTTTAATCATAATAATATTGATCATAGTAATATAAACCCCAGCAACTAACTCTCGCGAGCTGGAACTATTACGCAATGATAACGTTGGATCACGTACCCGTAACAATAAATTTTAAAGTATTAGAAAATATTGGGTGCAATTGTTTAGACAAAATATCTCGTCCACTTTCTGGTCAATGTTTAGCAGAAAATATGGTTTACAAATGTGATATTGTAATGGAAACCACTATTGATCGACTGTTCTGTAAATCTCAAGGGGCGCTTACGCAATCACTATTCATCTTTTCAATTAAGATGTAGGGCTGGAAGGACGTCTCTAGCCATGAAGATTTTGGAACTCAAAGACGGCA
>NC_068993.1:33487099-33487464 GCF_001194135.2 Octopus bimaculoides
TATATATATGAGTATTCGCACTGCTTTCACTTTATCTGCGTATGTATGCATATGTCCTTACTTGTATCTCTCTCTCTCTCTCTGTATACACATACACGCACACACACATGCACGCACACACACATACATATATATGTATATATAGGAATATACCTACTTACCTACCTACCTACATTCCTACCTACCTACATACATACATAAATACACACACACGTACATACATATATATATATATATATATACATATATTTATGTGTGTGTATGTACATGTATGTATTTATGTATGTATGTATATATATATATATTATGTATATATATTTATTATTATTATTATAATTATTATTATTATTATTATTATTATTATT
>NC_068993.1:33487474-33490835 GCF_001194135.2 Octopus bimaculoides
TATATAACGACACAAAGATACAAACAGAGAAACAGAGTGCAATACTTCTATACACACTCATAAACAACACACACAATTGACATACACACTGAAACGTGCACTCGTGAATAATTATATTAAAATGGCACATACATGCACTCACACATACACATATACATACGCACAGACATACACACACACACATATAAAAAGAGAGGCTAGCGAGTACACTTACTTGTACTTATGTAGCCAAGTAAACGGTATTGTTATAGACGAGAATTCGGTTAATGTGATAAAGGATTGGCGTTAAAGAGCGACCCAGAGCTGCCTAATGAAGGCACCTGAATAATTTCAACAATGAGAAATTAAATGTAGAACATCACAGTTCTTGTGAGTTTAGTGCCACCAGAGAATAATGGTCTACTTGTTCATTGTTAGCTTTCCTTACAAGTCTTTAAACAGCTGCCTCTTAAGTGGTGTTTTGTGAGCGGCATCAACCGAAAGTTTTATTGGAACATGTTTAGATTAAAGCACTTAAGGAGATCTGTTGTTTCCGTATTAAAGTAAGTCAGGAGAAACTGAAAATCAAAAGCAAAACAAATTATCACATCATTATAAAAATAAAATAGAATAAAGTGAAATAAATAAATAAATAAATAAATAAAAAGAAATTAGTGAAAAGCTTCGAAAGAGATGGCATTTTTATAATGAAGCAATGGTTGTTTATTGTTGACGTTATTTCGAAATTAATACCATATGTGTTGGATAATGTGATATCACATTGTTTAGGAGTAAAGGAATGATAATACAAATGATATTGTATTTTTTAGAGAATAGTAGGAGAAAGAATTATGTTATTATTCTGAATGCTGAGTACCATGTCTTACGGGAATGAATACGTTCGTGGAATCGTAGCAGCACTGCCATGACATACAACATGTCTTGGGCGAGATTTTAAAGACCCAGCCATGCCCATCCCTTTCCAGGTTTAAATAGAGCCGATTTTGTTATAGTAACAGAAAGAAATGAGTACAGAGAGAGAGGAAGAGAAGAGTCGGTTTCACCACAGAACCGCGATCTGTTTATCGACTCCCGAAAGGACGAATGGCAAATTTGACATAGGCAGGGTTCAAACTTCGGGATTAGAAACCTTGAGCGCTTACCGTAAACTAATTCATCAGACACTCTAACAACTCAACTGTTTGGCCCTTTCGAAGGTTATAGGTACTGCATTGCGAGATGTTATTGGAAAACAGGAGGGAAGTACGTATTTTTGCTGTTATTGTTGTATTATAGAGCCTGTTCAACTCCCGGACTAACAGAACTAAGATCAAAGGTGTTTCACTCAGAACCGTTTTGTATTTGTAGGGTTATCTTTAATCTTATTCTTCCCCCCGAAGAATCGTTATTTCTGTAGCAATTTGAATACTAATGTTAACGTTCCTAGAATTGCAGCACATCTTTCTTCCTTTCCGAACACGGGCATGCGACCAGTTATGTCGGATATCGATTCAGAATTTTGAAGTCGAGCGGAGAAAGAACCAGAAGCTTGGGTAGGATCTCATTCCAGAAACTGCCAGTCATAGCTAACTGGGCTTGGGTGGGGATCCAGCTATGTGGGGTCATCACACCTTGTAATAATGACTGAGGTAACTACCTACTGCCCAAGTAGCCGTTTCTTATTTAACAGAGTGTGATTAGTCGATGGTTTAACGGTTATTTCTAGCAGGCCAAGTAACCACTGTGAAGTAGGAAGTAAATTCCCACTAAGAAGCGAGTGATAACACCTGCTCGAAGCGTAGGGGTTCAGTTTCCAGGTGAGAGGTATCCAGTTTGCAATTTCAATTTCTGATTGTGAAACGTTATCACTAGCAACACCAAATCTTTAGAAGACGACTAGCAGAAACGGTAGAGCATTTCCTACCACAAATGTTCCTGTGACAGGAGGCTGAATTTGAACTAAAAACGCAAAGACCTAAAACTGTTATTGCAAGGCCTCTTGTTCGACATTCTCGCAATTCCGCCAATCGTTGATGCTCTCAGAAAATCAGTGAAAGCCATCACCAAAGATCTGTAGGTGTTGAAGCGGACTCTCCGAATTGGCACACAAGGATATTCGATATAAGTCCTATGTACCAAGGAGAGTCCAATTCACGCCTGCAATGCCAAAGGAAAACCGTTTCATTTTTGTGAAGCGATTACTTTAGCAATGTTAAAATTCCTCACGACAATGGAATGTTTTGTTTTTTCTCTGAGAAAATCTTCGACCGAGAAGAAATAACTAATATGAGAAATATCTGATAGTTATGTGCAGATACTTCTAATGATTCCAGATTAATGTACGGTAAATTTCCAGTAGCTGTGGTGGTTTTAAGAAGGTTGAGTTACAAGGGCCACATCATGCCACCTTAAATATTTCTACAACAACTCAGAAATAATTCTGCTGGGAAAGTTGAGCAGTAAATCCTATGTAACCCAAGAAGGGCTGTCAGATAATCATAAGGTGATGGCCTCAGTTTTTAGGGGATGCAAAAGGCATTGTGTTTATTGACCATCTTCAAAAGGGGCACACTATCAGTGGAGAGTACTATGCCAACTTGCTGAGGCAGATACGAAAGGCTATGAAGACCAAACGTCCAAGAAAACCAATGAAAGGGGTCTTGTTTTATCAGGACAATGCTCCAGCGCACAAGTCCTTAGCTTCAATGGCTGCTGTGCGAGAAAATCATGATTTTTCCAAATATGACATACCTTTAAGGAAATATGTATGTATGTATGTATGTATGTATGTATGTATGTATGTATGTATATATACACACATACAGCCATTTATAAAATGAATATTTGTGTGTGTTAGGATTATTGCGTGTGTTAGTGTTTGTTAATGTTAGTGCGTGTGTGTTATGTGTGTGTGTGTGTGTGTGTGTGTGTGTGTATGTGTGTGTGTGTGTGTGTGTGAGAATAAAATGCACCAAAGATTTGCTGTCGTGTTGTGCCCTAGTAAAAGTAGGTGAAACCCAGCGGGTTACTTACTGTATACATATATGTATATGCGTAAAAGTCAAATGACAATTCATTTCGATATTTCACAGCAAATTATTTCATTACGCTCACGCACATTGTTTTATTAACATTATTATTATTATTATCATTATTATTATTATTATTATTATTATTATTATTATCATTATTATTATTATTATTATTATCATTATTATTAAGCTATTCCGTGTACCAAACTACCCAAATAGTAACACCACCAAGTAACTTCTATAGTCTTTCCTTCAAATAAACCAAGCATGTATCCTCATATCGCCACTACAACCCCCCACCACAACCACCACAAACACCACCACCACCACCACCACCACCACCACCACCA
>NC_068993.1:33491478-33492319 GCF_001194135.2 Octopus bimaculoides
TGTAAGAAGCATGCTTCCCAACTACATAGTTCTGGGATCAGTGTCACGCAGTGTCACGTATAAGAATCCCTTGACTGTTTCGAGAACGATGAAAAATCTTTGAAAACCTTGCGTAGAGGCCTCTGAGCAGGTATCGCCGAGTTTTGGGCAAAATTTGATGCAGATTCACTGCAATGATCAAATGCTACGCCTTCCTTCCAACTGTTGCTGTAAAAGGCGGAACTACTTTAGCTTTGTTACTATGGCAGCAGTCCGGATACTTATTGATCAGACCACGTGTGTACACACACACACACACACACACACACACACACATATCCTAAATATATATATTCATAATTATTTACATAAATACAACGTCTGCTGAAAATAGGTAGAGAATTCGCTGTGCTGATGACGCCCAGTGAGGTAGAAACGCATGTGCACAGTTTTCCCCCTTTGTCTTTGGACTGTTTAGGCATGTATTGATCCGATGGAAACACGTATATGACAATCATTTATACATTCATATCCTCTAGAATGTGGACGTCTCTGTACGAAACATCGACAAACAAGCAGAGTAATGCACATACACAGGCACACAGTCACACGCATATGATATAGACACCCAAACGTCAGCACTCACATAAATATCAATCTATATACAAATACATACACTCGTATGTACACACACACACACACACACACACACACACACACACACACACACACACACATATATCTTCCGGCCAGTTCAGCATGTTGAACTTTTAAGGCCTACACATTTTTTTCTCTCCGTTTTTTCCACTCTTAATCCTTTCCGTCGAAGAACGTAGGGTCGAAACGTAAAAGACTTCTCCAT
>NC_068993.1:33492329-33493345 GCF_001194135.2 Octopus bimaculoides
TACTCACACACACACACACACACACACACACACGCGCTTATACACAGGAAATAGAAAATAATGCAACGAATGAAATTATGAAAACGTGACAGGAAAAGGAAAAAAGAGAAGCAAAATGAGCAAGTGTGCATGCGTGTGTGTGTGTGTGTGTGTGTGTGTGTGTGTGTGTGTGTGTATGTTCACGCGTGGGCATCTGTGTGCGTGAGCGTGTTTATGTATATGTGAGAGAGAGAAAGTGAGTGTATGTGTGTGTACGTGTGTGAGTATGTGCGTGCGTGCATGACTGGAAAATCCAGAGACGGATATTTGGATTGTAAAACAGTCATTAACCCAGTAGTGATATCTTTAGAACAGGTTTGGGCCAACATTACAAACACGTAAAGTAATATATTCACATGTGTGTATGTATGGATGTATATAAATGTATATATATATTTTTAACAGAAACGGCAGAGTGACAAAAGAGCCGAGAGTTTCATGGCCCTTGAGTCACTTTGTTGCTTCTGCTAAATATTACTAAAAACATAGACATATTCTCATGTTTTGAGTTCCACTTTTCCCGTTTGCATCACCGTACCTGCATATTATATATATATATATATATATATATATATATAACAAATGATATATAAGCATATGCATGTATATCTACATCTACATGTATATATAGATGCATATTCGGGTACAGGACGTTAGAAAATTGAACGGGAGCATAAAACAAAACGGACTTTGTTTACAGACAACAGAACGAACACATAGGAAAACAAACAAGCCACTTGGAATTATTCCTTCATCAGCTGCTTCTATTCTAAAAGTAGGCGTTTCGAAGATAAGGCAGGAAGCACTCTTAGAATAGTTTCTTCCTGAGTAGTGGATTAACCCACTAAACAGAGGATACCAAGGTAGCAAACACAAACCAAGACAGGAAAAATTGGACAGCGAAAACAACGTTAAAAAGCCGTACGGCCAAACGCGTGGGATATTGAACGCTAGTGAAATGACGAAGTTGGACGGAT
>NC_068993.1:33493696-33494609 GCF_001194135.2 Octopus bimaculoides
TATATATAATCTTTCACTTGTTTCAGTCATTAGACTGTCACCATGCTGGGGCACCGCCTTGAAGAATTTTAGTCGAAGTAATCGATTATGGCTCACCACTTAATTCTTTTGCCGAACCGCTAACACACTAACACCAGTTGTTCAACGGTGGCAGGGAACAAATACAGGCGCACACACACGCAAACGCGCAAATACACACACACACACACACACACACACACACACACACACACACACATACGCACACACACGAGCGTGCGCGCACACACATACGAACGCACATACACAGACACGAACGCACACACTCACACCCACACGCATGTATATATATGTGTGTGTGTGTTAGATACGACAGGCATCTTTCGGTTTCCGTCTGTGAATTCCATTCAGAAAGCTGAAGTTGATGATACTTGCTCAAAGTGTCAAGTAATGGGACTGAACCCAGAACCATGCGGCTGGAAAGCAAAATTCTTACCATTCAGCCCACACACCTACCTCAACACACTTCCTCATATATGCGTATGTGTGTGTGGGTGGAGGTTTACATGTACATCTAAAACCAAAACCAAAAATAACAAACAATTATACTTTATTGTATTTCGAGATGTTCAGTCTTTTCTTTTCAAATAAACACATGCACTTTATATTCATTCTTCACCCATTTATTATTGTTCTTATTTTATCTTATGTCTTCAGCAACTCTTCCATCCACGTGTCTCCTCTAGTTCTGTTTAGTCCGAGATGGAAGGGTCGCTGAAGCGGTCACAAGTGTTTGACGAAAAATTTCCAGACATTGAACATGAGATAAAATAACAATAATAAACAAGTAAAGAACGGATATGGTGCGTGTGTCTGTTTGGCAAGAAAAAAAATGACCAACCCGAATTACAACAGTATGTTTCAACACACGATT
>NC_068993.1:33495359-33499382 GCF_001194135.2 Octopus bimaculoides
TGTGTGTGTGTGTGTGTGTGTGTGTGTGTGTGTGTGTGTGTGTGTGCGTGCGTGCGTGTGCGTGTGTGTGTTTGTTCCCCACCACCGCTTGACAACCGGTGTTGGTATGCTTACATCCCCGTAACATAATGGTTCGGTAAAAGAGTCCGACAGAATAAGTACCAGGCTTAAAATGTAAGTACTGGGCTCGATTCGTTCGACTACAAATTTAAGGTGATGCAACATGACTGCAGTCTAATGAGTGAAACAAGTAAAGGATAAAAGATAGATAAATAAATAACTAAATGATTAAGTACAAGGGTCCATTCGTTGGACTAGAACTTTCCAAGTCGGTCACTCGTCATCCGATTTGGCATGACTGTGGCACCATTGCTCATTCATCGCTGTTTCTATACTGAGACACATTAGAATCTAAATTTATAACAATTATCAGAGAAACATTATTCTGCCGTCATTATGTCTTTGGCTTCTTTTTAAGGCAGTGAGCTGGCAGAATCGTTAGTACGCTGGACAAAATGCTTAACGGCGTTTCGTCCGTCTTTACGTTCTGAGTTCAAATCCCGCCAAGGTCGACGTAGCCTTTCATCCTTCGGGGTTGATAAAATAAATACCAGTTGATAAAATAAATACCAGTCGACTAGCCCTTTTCCTTCAAATTTCAGGCATTGTGCCTATAATAGAAAGGATTATGTCTTTGGCTTTCTCTTTACTAATTAATTGTATTGTAAATTGATGGGCTTTAAAATAATTTTCTGGTGCGCGTGGGATGGAATATTAGGGCATAGATTCGACAGGTGCATAGATATATGTATGCAGAGTTACACAAAGGTAGTTCATTTAGGACTGTCATCTAGACATGAACATTTAAAAACTGTTTCCTTAGCAAGAAAGCTGTTTTGAAATGTATTGTGTGTGCGTGAGTGAATGTGTGTGTGTGACTGTGTGTGTGCGTGCGTGCGTGTATGTGTGCATGTGAATTATTATATTCGATTTTGTTTAATATAAAACAAATAGGGTTTTACTTTAGCAGAAAATACGTAAGTACACGCATGTGTACACACACACACACACACACACACACACACACACAAACACACATATGCACATACACATGCATACACACATACACGTGCATACACACATACACACACACGCACACATATATATGCATACAAACATATATATTCATACATATATACACACATATATGGATACGTACATGCATACATACGTCTATACACACACACGCATATATAGGTTTGTGCGTGTGTATGCGTGCGTGTGTGTGTGCGTGTGCGTGTGTGCGTGTGTGTGTATAACGAAATCCTCGATTGAAGGACTATACGTATCATACTAAAAGAGCTACAATCGAATCTGAATTTTGCATTCTATGCCAGAAAACACTGTGAAATAGTCTAACGGCAGTGCTGATGTACCCTTATGTGTTAATAACTTATGATGCATGAAAGAATTCATCTTAGTTTAATCTCTACTGGTGTGATTACCCGATTTACATACATGCAAACGAAAACAGATACATACGCATATATGTGTGAGTTTGTGTGTGTGTGTGTGTCCGTTCAATGTTTGGTTTATAATAAATCTTCGTAGCTTAAACAGGGCTTACTGCAGTAAGCCAGAAGCTATTTGCAGTGTAAGCCATAAAAGACGATTTTATACAATTATTTTTACAGATCAACCTAAGTAGTGGAAGGAACGATGCAGACATAGACCAGGGAGAATGTAGGTGCGTCGGTTGACATTGTCCAGCCGTGTATTTCATTAGAGAGCGTCCGACAAAATGTTTTGAGTTATTTCTTCCAACTCTTCCCTTTCTGATTTCACTTCTAGCCTGAGTCAGCATCGTCTTTCATCCTTTTAGGATCGATAAAGTAAAATACCATTCAAGTATTGGGGTTGATGGTATCGAATACTCACGCCTCTTCACAAAATTTCTGGACTCGCTCCTAAATGAGAAAACATTAGCATAGTTAAGAAAAACCACAAGTTAGACTCGTTAGATGAAAATATCATTATTATAAATTTAACTGCATATTTGAAGGAATATTGCAAAAAACAAGATCAGGTAGCACAACAGTGTGTAATCGAAATGATTCCATTATTAGTTTGCATGAAGCGCAATATTTATCAGCAGCGCCAAAGTGCTTAGAATATTGAGAAGGTTAACTCTAAAAGATGGTGGTTCAGATGCAGATAAATTATATGGAGAATAAAATGTATAATGCATAGCCATGATGCACTGTGTCTTCATGAAGCGACAAACTCCTAAATAAAGGGTCTATTTACTTACATTTAAAGTGTGTCCCGTCATTAAGGATTTGCTTGTATATAACAAAATTACATATAATGAATTCACACCGTAATGTTTTTAGTTTTTGTTATGTTCGCATCTGAACTACCATCTTTTACAATTAACCTTCTCAATATTTGAGGCACTTTGGTGCTGCAGATAAATATTGTGCTTCACGCAAAATAATAATGAAATCATTTCGATTACACACCTGATCTTGCTTTATGCATTATTCCTTCAAATATGCAGTTGAATCTATGATAATAATTCTTTCATCTAACGATTCTAATTTAAGTATTCTTATAATACTCAGTGAGAAAAGTAGATAACTAAATCACGTTTTAAACCTTTATATATTTCTAAATATATCTATATATTTCTAACCTTCTTTTACATAAGAGCATGATGTCTGTCTGTATACAGTAATCTCTGTTAGCATGAGTGTTGGTATGTCCTTGTCTGCAAATATAGATATTTGAATATATTCAACAAAGGGACAGATATATTCACCTAATGTATGCATGTACGTGTGTATTTATTGATCTATCTACTTATCTATATATTTTTAACTATGTATGTATGTGTGTATGTGTACAAACAGAAACACACAACACATATACTCAACGAGTGTCTTTCCCTACATAATGACTGGTTTAAAATAAGAAACATAAGCCGTAGCCTATTTTAACATCTCTACCTCCATGCAGTCAATAAAGATTTAAGTATATAAGTACAGTAAGAAGTTGATCTAACCGTTAAAGACAGACAAGTCAATGTTTCTAATGATTTTCTTAAGTAAAAAAAAAAACAACAAACAAAAAAAACGATAAAATGTTCTTCGTGTAGTCAGACAAAGGAATTAACTCTATTAAACGATATCGATATGTTTTATCGTTTAATCTGATATCAATGACATTTTTAGATTATTTATTTATTTTGTTTTATTAGTTTTGATTTCTTATTTTTGGTCGATTTAAAATTTATTTTGTGTTCTGTTTTGTTTAATTTGCAATGGTGCAGACCATTGCAGGATTATGTAGAAACTGAAAGCTTAAAAAAAAAAGATTCCCGATGACGGTATCACGAAAACAAAAACGAGGAAATAAGAAGACCAAGGATTGTTATGAAATTATTCACATCGCAAAGGTCAAGTAATTTCTCTGTCTGTGTGTCTGTCTCTGTCCCTGCCTGTCTGTCTGTCTGTTTGTCTGTGTGTGTGTGTCTCTCTCTCTACATATATAACATTTTATAATTAACAAATAATTATAATAGAGGGTACCAGCTTGCTAGAAATAAAAGTTGAAATACTCAACCAAACCACCAAAACCCACTGAAAATCATAACAGACCAACAGAAATCGGGCTAACGTGAAGAGAAAATTTAACATTTTAACTCAGCTTAAAGCTGTAGAATTAGGTAACAGATATACCTGGATCATGATTTCGAATTCCGGATTACTCCTCAATTCTCTTCAGCAGGTCTTACTAAATACCCAGTGTTAAAATCCTATTCGCCTCGTTGTGTCCGCTAAGCGCTGAACAGGCTCGCGCCAAATTCAGTGCATAAATTTACGATGGGTAAATATTCGAATGAACATTAATATTGATATTATTATTATTATTATTATTATTATTATTATTATTATTATTATTATTATTATTATTATTAATTATTTATATATTTACTGCTGATGATAACAAGAAGAAGAACAA
>NC_068993.1:33499392-33499642 GCF_001194135.2 Octopus bimaculoides
ATTTACTGCTGATGATAACAAGAACAACAACAACAACAACAACAACAACAACAACAACAACAACAATAATAATGATAATAATAATAATAATAATAATAATAATAATGACAATGATAATAAACCTGTATGAATATTCATTAGTATATTTATTCATATATGTGTGTGTGTGTATGTGTGTGACTGTGTGTGCATATGTGTGTGTGCGCATATTATATTTATATATTTGTACATATACATATACATACATATA
>NC_068993.1:33499652-33501287 GCF_001194135.2 Octopus bimaculoides
TATATATATATATATAATATACTGGGTCATACCATAAATAATGCTGTTTTTTTTTATATTACAGTCTAATATACTTCAGTCTAATGACTGAAACAAGCAAAATATATATATATCTTTGTATATATATATGTGTGTGTGTGTGTGAAGTGTGTGTGTGTGTATGTGTGTGCGTATGTGTGTATGTTTGTGTGTGTGTGTGTGAATGTATATACTGGGTTATCCCATAAATAATAAGGTTTTGTATACTTTTTATTTTCAAAATTACGTCTAAAATATACTCTGACTATCTACAATGCTACCATCTATCTGGTAGACTTCTATCTGGTAGCCAAGTCCACCATCTATCTGGTAGACTTGCAAGGCCCCACTTCCAAAATTCATCTGTTCGTGACGAAAAATAGTTCTCCAGTACTGTTTTGACCTCGTCTACAGATTCATATTTTTACTGACCCAATGATTTTGAGGACTGAAGAATAAATGATAATCTGATAGGGCAGTGTCCGACGAATATAGTGGAGGGAATATCGTTTTCCACTCAAAATGCTCCAGACTTTGGAATGTCATCCTCGCTGTATGTGGCCGAGTATCATCCTGATGGAAGAACACCTTTCCTCTTGAAACCAAAGATGGTCGTTTTTCTTCTAGCGCCGACTTAAGCTGCTCAAGCTGCTCGCAATAGATCTCCTTTGTTATAATTTCGTTTGGGTTAAAAAGTTCAAAGTGGACTGAACCTTGCATAATTTTTAGCTTGAGGTGCAGGTGTTTCTCCTTTCTTTACCCACTGTCTTCGGTGCTTGACATTTCTATACAGAACCCATTTCTCGTCACCAGTCACTATTCGTGAGACGCAACAGCAAAGAAGGGCACATATGCACTCTCTGAACGCGATTAGACTCCTAAAGTTTGTGAGGAACCCATTGACTCAATTTGCTGACTTTTCCGATGGCACATAGGTGTTGATAACTGGTTAAATGACCAAATCCAATCTTCTCTGCTAGTTCTTCAACAGTTACGATGGGAATTTGTTCCACCAGGGTTTGCAGTACGTTCTCGTCGAGCTCTACAGATCTTCCAGAAAGAGGCTCACCTTCTAGGCTGTAGTTTCGGTATTTCTGGAACCACCGTTCACACTGGCTTACTCTTATTGTCCGATCCTCATATACTGCTTTGATATTCCTCGCATTTTCCGTTGCGTTGTTGCCTTTATTAAACTCATAAAGCAAAATGTGCCGAATATGCTCCTTTGTCACTTCCATTATAGCTTTGAAAAAATAACTGTTAAAATCGAACTGCATCTTCAAAACTTGCACTAAGAATAAAGACAAGGTAAAATTACTACCTGCTTTTATAGCAAGTTGACGCAAGTAGCTTTTCTCGTCCCCCTCCGACTTCTGGTTCATGCAATTGAAAAAAACGCATTATTTCTGGGATAACCTAATATATATATATCTATGTACCCCTTTATCTATCTATCTATCTATCTATCTATCTATCTATCTATCTATCTATCTATCTATCTATCTATCTGACTGTCTGTCTGCCTGTCTGTCTGTCTGTCTGTATATCTGTCTACCTGTATACCTGTTTATCTATCCTTCTCTTATGCGTGTGTGTATATACAAACACAAACACACA
>NC_068993.1:33501301-33502372 GCF_001194135.2 Octopus bimaculoides
ACACACACACACACACACATTTCACAGGTATTACTCTTACTTTTTACTCTTTTACTTGTTTCAGTCATTTGACTGCGGCCATGCTGGAGCACCGCCTTTAGTCGAACAAATCGACCCCGGGTCTTATTCTTTGGAAGCCTAGTACTTATTCTATCGGTCTGTTTTGCCGAACCGCTAAGTGACGGGGACATCAACACACCAGCATTGGTTGTCAAGCAATGCTAGGGGGGACAAACACACAAACACACACACATACATATATACATATACATATATACGACGGGCTTCTTTCAGTTTCCGTCTACCAAATCCACTCACAAGGATTTGGTCGGCCCGAGGCTATAGTAGAAGACACTTGCCCAAGATGCCACGCAGTGGGACTGAACCCGGAACCATGTGGTTGGTAAGCAAGCTACTTACCACACAGCCACTCATACTAAGATAATGATCTGTTAACATTTTCAAACATCAACGTGCAAGCATTTACAGTTTCAGAAGGAAAATCTTGCTTCGTTCATTTCAGAATCTGGGTTAACCTATCTAAATTTCCTGTAGCTACTTCAGGCCATCATCTCGGTAGAATCCCTCACTTGTGAAATGATTTACAAAGTATAACCCTATGAAGTTGCTAACGTATGCTTAACTATTAACTCCTCTGCTGTCACCTTAAGGAGTCTCAGCAATCTTCTTTTTATATTCTTACCTAGCACAGGACGAGACAGTCTTGCATTTTCTACAAGCCTCTTTATAGAGACTAATCAGCTGAAATCTTAGGAACTTGTTTCAAGATTTCCAACGTATTACTGTTGTCCTGTTAAAAAATTTTTTTTTTTATTGGTAATAAGAAACTGGATTTGAGCTCAAAACCCGCTCGAGTCAAGACAAACATTGTATAGCATCTTAACTGATGCTCTAGCAATCTAACGATTCACTGTCCGGGACTGATAATTTTTATTTTCAATCTAGACAGTATTTGAATTTAGAGATCAGACAACCGGAGTAAATAAAGCGAGGCATTTTATCGGACACTATGGTGACTCTTTTAATACAAATAATTCGTCAACCGATATA
>NC_068993.1:33503534-33512468 GCF_001194135.2 Octopus bimaculoides
CTAAAAGAAATGGAAAAGCTTTCAAAATACAAAGACCTGGAAATAGAGGTAACTCGAATGTGCAATCTAAAAACAGAAACAATTCCTATTATAGTAGGTGCCTTAGGTATAATAAAAAAATATTCAGACAAATACATAACAAAAACACCAGGACTTACAAATATATATAACATACAGAAAATTGCACTACTGGGCACTGCACACATCCTACGCAAAACACTTTCAATACAGTAACCATAAGAGCACCACAGCAAACCACAGCACATACCCAAGGCGCACAGAGCTGCGCTCGGTAGTGAAGTGAAAGCACGTTATAAAAATAAAACTACTGAATAATAATGCGAATATTTTAAACCTCCCTTAAAATAAAATAAGTTAGGAAACTTACATACCTTTTGGACACACAAACGATCAGCTTTAAGAAAGACCCTTTAATATCTACGACTACTGTATGAATACTTATCCTTTCCTCTCTCCCTTATATTCGAAAATGTAAACATCCTTTTCATTGTACAAGTCCCACTGTATTCTCCAAATGGATAGACAAACGAACGTCTCAAGAAAACTTAAAAATTTTAATATATTACCCAAATACATAAACTCACCTTTTATTTCAAAAACACAATTGAATTCAGAAATTCAAAAATTCAACGACGTGAATATCAGTATGTGTTGTGTGTGTGTGTGTGTGTGTGTGTGTGTGTGTGTGTGTGTGTGTGTGTGTGTGTGTGTGTGTGTGTGTGTGTGTGTGTGTGTGTGTGTGTGTATATATATATTATTGTTTTTTCTACCAGTAATTACAAATAGAACAGGTTGAATTGCTTCTTTTCAAAGCAGCGCTCTTAGTGGTTAGTGGCCACTGGTATTAGTAAGCACATTTGAGCTCTGCTCACCCAAAAGGCTCGAAAATTCCTTTGTGTCTATCGCTGACCTCCCCACCATCTGCCGAATCTATAGGATTAAATCTGTAGGATTTTATCTATTTACCAAACTGCCACTCAACTAGTTCCTCAAACAATGGTAGTGGTGGTGATGGTGATAATGATAAAAATAAAAAAATAATAATATGCTGCAGCTGTTAATGCTAAATACTACTAATACTACAATAATAATACTACAACTTGCAGAAAACAGCACAGGAATCTGAGGCCCAACTACCACCCTTACCACTACTCCCACCCCTACTACTGTTGCTGTTGCTGTTGCTGCAACCACTGCTGCTACTACACATAAAAAGAATAATATCAGTGATATCATTATTGATAATAATAATAATGAAAGGAAACGAGTGGGGCCTAATGGGCTGATTAATAATGATACATCACAATTAAAACACTGGTAATTGCGCAACCTGATAATCGCCACCTCATATGAGTAACAATGAAAAAACAAAATATTGTGAATAACGGTGGTAATGAAACTGAAGCCATTGATGGTGACAATGTTACACCCGGTAGGCTCAGAGATACTCGTCCGGCTTCAGCCTGTCGATATCCAGAAAGGGACCACCACACACGGCGTAGATGGAGCAAGCAAATTAATGCTATGGTCATAAAGTGTTACCGCATGAGCAGCCCTGTAGATGAAAATGGTGCTCAAATTAGGGGTTGTTTCAACTCACGAAACAGAGACTATGTGATCAAGCTAGAGCAATAAGAAAAAAATCGTTGGTTCACAGAAGTAGAAATTGAAGCTATCAAAAGACGGGTCATGGACAAGAGCAGCAGAGATAACAATGAAAATGCAGTTCTTACTAATAGGAGTAATTCCATAGCACAGGAAAGGAGCAGTGGTAGCTTACTTGATAAGAGACATATAGATGTTCTAAAAGAAGACAATAAAACTAACGGCGATATGACAGATGAACAAAAGGCAATCTACGACAGAATAAAGGCAAGGCTACAAGAGAACGATAGCGACATTATTTGCAAACTTAAAGAGGTTGATCGATAGAAATTGAACCAAGAAACGAAAAATGTCAATGAAATTCTGAAATACATCAGAACAAACATCACAGAAACAAATAATTTGATCAAGGCACAAGTATTATTTTAGCAGAAAACGTGGGTGTTGATGTCAAGAAAAAGAAATATAATGGGAGTGACAAAAGAAAAGATCCATGGTGGAAAAGAAGAATCCAGGCAGGGTTAGACATGCTCTCGAAGGAAATCTCTGTGTTAGACCGAAATGAGAAAGGGGAGCTTAAAAGCGAACAATAATACAGGGCACTGAAAAGGAAGTATAATACTGAAAGAAAGGGCCTGAAAGTAGTAATAAAGGAACTGAAACAGCGCCTCGTTGCAAAGAAAGCAAAGATAGTAAGATACGACCAAAGAATGAAGGGTTACCACCAGAATAGGTTAATCATAGTAGATCAGAAGAGATTCTATAAAGAAATAAATGGAGAGTGTACAGATGAAGAGTTGATACCAGATAACATTGAAAATCAAAGGTTTTGGAGTGACATCTGGAGCAAAACAAGGAGCACAAGAAGGATGCTGAATGGTTGCAAGAACTGAAACAGTAGTCTGGCCAAAATAAGGCAGAATTAGTCATTCCAGTGAGGAAAGTGAAGGAAATCAGCAAAAAAATGAGCAACTGGAAGGCCCCGGGACCAGATGGAGTTCAAGGCTACTGGATCAAAAGATTTGGTGAATGTCATGCACGAATAGCTGCACAACTCAACACCTTGTTAAAGTAACACCAGAGTGGTTGACATTGAGTAGGACAGTGCTGTGCTTGAAAAGCATCGAAAAAGGTAATACGGTAGACAATTACAGGCCGATATCCTGTTTGCCACTTATGTGGAAGCTATTGACTGGAATACTCGCAGAGTCAATGTACGAGCATCTGGAAAAAATGAAGTCCTGCCACATGAGCAGAAGGGTTGCAAGCGTAAGTGCAGAGGTAGCAAGGATCAACTCCTGATAGACAAAACTGTACTTAGAGACTGCAAGAGGAGGAAAAGTAACTTAGCCAAGTCATGGATCGACTATCGTAAGGTGTACGATATGATCCCACATTCTTGGATTATGGTACTGCATCGAATGTTGAGCGATTGCTTGGAAAAGTATGGCGAATTTGAGGACGGACCTGACAGCATACGGAAGTAGCTTAGGGATAGTAGAAATTAGGAGGAGCATCTTCCAAGGGGACTGCTTGTCCCCACTGATCTTTGTACTGTGCTTGGTACCACTAACACTGATTCTGAGGAAAGCAAAAGCTGGGTATGTATTCAAAAGCCACCGACAAAATGTTATTCATGGATGACCTCAGTTCCCTCGTTGATACGGTGTATACCTTCAGTGCTGATATCGGAATGGAGTTCATACTGAGAAAGTGTGGTGTATTCGTCTTGAAGAGAGGCAAAATCAAATGTATGGACGGGTTAACGATACCATCAGGGGAGGTTATGAAGCAGATAGAAGAGACGGGCTATAAGTACTTGGGGATTTTGGAAATGGATAAATTGATAGAGAAAAAAATGACAGAAAAATTTAAGATGGAGTACTTGCGCAGACTGAGACTGATCCTTAAGTCGAAATTACATGGACGGAATAAGATCGAAGCTATCAACACTTGGGCGGTTTCAGTCCTTAGATATGGAGCAGGGGTACTCGCATGGACAGTAGACGAACTAAACAGGTTAGACAGAAAGACGAGGAAGTTGCTAACTAGATATGGTTCACTCCACCCCAAAAGTGACACAGACAGGCTGTATGTACCAAGAAATAGAGGGGGAAGAGGACTTATTGGATGCGAACACAGCATTAGAGCAGAAGAAAACAACATATCATGGTATGTAAAAAATGCCACAGAACCACTATTATTAGAAGTAAGAAGGTCAGGCTTGTGTAGGATGAAAGATCGTAAAGATAAAGCACTATACAAGAAATTGAAAACGAATGAAACTGAAAATAGGTGGGTAAAGAAAAGAATACGTGGTCAATTTCATAGGGATTTTGAAGATAAGACAGACAGAGAAAAAAGATGGCTGTGAATGACTAAAATTGATTTAAAACCAGAAACGGAGGCCCTAATCTGTGCTACCCAAGACCAAGCACTAAGTACAAACTACATAAAATACAGAATAGACAACACAGCAGAAAGTGATAAGTGCAGAATCTGTGGACAAAACGGTGTAACCGTATGACATATTACCAGCCAATGTACGCCACTAGCCCAGAAGGAATGTAAGAGACGCCACGACAATATAGTCAGGCTTGTCCATTGGACACTTTGCAACAAGTATGAACTTGACAGAGCAAAACATAGGTACGAGCACAAACTTGAAGGCATCGTCGAAAATAGAAATGCAATGATCCTATGGGATTTTATGATTTAGTGGACCATAATTTAGAGAATAGGAAGCCGGACATAGTCTTAATTGATAAAGAAAACAAACTATGCTGGATCATAGATATAGCATGCCAGCTAACAACAAGGTATGCGATAAGGAAAAAAGAAAAGTCGAGAGATATGACATGTTAGCTTGGGAAGTTAAGCATATATAGATATAGCTTATCATTGTTATACATCTAATAAGCCGGCTTGATAACTTTTGTTATTTCAGATTGAAAGAGACGGTTTTACCAGCACTTTGAACACACCTTACAAAACTCTGCTTGTCACAGCTGATTAGTTTGTAGAATGCAGCTGGGACGTGAACACAATTTGGAAGCTCGCTATGCAACAGAGTTTTGTTAAGCTGAACGAAAACGCAAAAGAAACTTATGAAAGGCTTCGGACTGTTTATGGACTAACTTGTATGTGTCAAGCGTCTGTTTTTCGCTGCCGTAAGAGGTCACCGAGAAGGTCATGATGATTCTCTTTTCCTACAGCAAGGGCATCATCTATGACCACTGAGTTCGCTCTGACCAAACAATCAACAAAGAGTACATTGTGGTGGTTTTAGCGGAGCCCAGGAGGAAATTTCATCGCAAAAGACTTGAATACTTGTAGCAGGACAGTGCATTATTCCATAATTCTATCCTGATAACTAATTACTAGAAAACTGGGCATCAGAACTATCATTCATCCTCCCCACAGTTCAGATCTTGCTCCCTATGACTTTTAGTTGTTACCTAAGCTGAAGAAGAAGTAGGAGACTGTAACAAAGTTCTGGACATCTTCTCTTTGGAGTACTTCCATGGGGCCTTCACGAAGTAACAGGAGCGCTGCAACTAGTGCATTAATGTAAAAAGATCCTCCTTTGAAGGAGATTAGATTTTTGTACATCTTTGAAATTAATAAATGTCTCTCCTGAAAAAAGTCTCAAAACTTCTAGAGTGCACCCCGTGTGTATGCGTGTTTGTTTGAATATATTCGATGAGTAAGAAACATGTTTATTCTCAGTTTATTCGCTCTTTCTATCAATGCATGTGCATCTGTATTTCCCTGCATATTTATGTTGGTGTAAACATGTATGGATGTATATATTTATGTGTGAATGTCATTGTCTAAACTACTACATACGGAAGTGAGTGCACATGTGCGTACGCATGTGTATATATGTGCATAACCGTATATGTATGTGCCTCTCTATGTTTAAGCATGCGGATTTGTAATAACCAAATAATGAAATACAGAAGCGACAGGCAGTAGTAATAGTTATAGGAGATATAAAACTAGGTTATATAGACTACTTTCTTGACGTTTATATCCCTATTAAAGAATAATTCCTTTTGATGTTCGCCGGCGAAAAGGAGTAGCAAATAATTTTTGTAATTAATAAATATATTTGCTTAAAAGTTATCCAATTCTTTTGATCGGATCACGCAAACGAGATCAGAAAACAAAGTCTGGGTCAACTTTAATGAATTGGTCTTTGCTGCTACACAACCTTAAACTGAATTTACACTTCCTTCACAGATTAAGTTTCCGCCATTGAAACTAGAGCCTTTGTGTTCAAAATATTCCACAAAAGTTGCCTAAAAACCAGGCTTTAGTTAATCAATAGACTGACTTAAGGCAAATCTACATACATACATACATACATACATACATACATACACACATATACAGGAAATACATGTATGTTATATATGTGTATGTGTGAGTGTGCGTATATATTTGTATGTTAATTGTATTACACACTAATGGTTTCAGATACGTACACCCAGATACATGCGCGCACACAAACAATACAAACATTGATATATTAATGTATTGATGTATTATATGTATGTATATATGTATATGTATGTGTGTGTATGTGTATGCGTGTGTGTGTCTGTGCGATTGCATGTGCCTATGTTTGTGTGTGTGTATATATATATATATATATATATATATATATATAC
This sequence comes from Octopus bimaculoides, assembly GCF_001194135.2. Taxonomy (NCBI): domain Eukaryota; kingdom Metazoa; phylum Mollusca; class Cephalopoda; order Octopoda; family Octopodidae; genus Octopus; species Octopus bimaculoides. Next base: position 33,509,837 of record NC_068993.1, read on the forward strand.
ACACACACACACATATGAAGAGAAATTAACTGAGTGAGAGTGAGAGAGTGAAAGATAAAAGAGACTACTTAGGAAATAGAAAAATATTAAATCGTTAGCTACTAATACAGGTGGAATTTTCAGGTTTTTGAACAAACCGGCTTATCTAGAATTAAAGACACTCATTCAACATCTAACCTTTTCACTGATACTACAGTATATGTGTGTGTCTGTGTATGCATGTATCGACTTGGGTGAATCCCGTTGGTGGTTCTTTAATTCAGACATTGTTTAAATCACGGATTGAGTTGTGTGTCTTGTAGTTCTTCAGAATGTGTAAATGGCCGTGGAGCAGGTTCAATACTGAAAGAAGGGGGAAGGGGATTTTGTTAGTGTTTATTTATCCCACGTACTCGCACCCAAAACATATCAGTGCAAGAGAGGGAGTAAACACAAACACACACACACACACTCTCTCTCTCTCTCTCTCTCACACACGCACACACACACACACACACACACACACACACACACACACACACACACACACACACACAGAAGCAATAGTAGAAGACACATGCCTAAGGTGTGGCACAGTACGAGGGGTCCCGAAACCACTTGGCTGCAAGGCAAGCTTCCTAACCACACAACAATGCCTGCAGCTGTATGTATGTATGTATGTGTTGTGTTGTGTCTCGTTGTCACTGTTGTGTCCTTTGATCTCATTGTATATGCCACTTTATAACGTGGACGTATAACAAGGTTATAACAATACAAATATCAATCAGAAACAACACGTAACAAACAATATCTCTTCTCAACGACTTCTACGACTGTCTTCACAAAGCGCCTGTACACACTACACTGTCCCCCACTGACAATGCGCATGCACCTTTATACGGTTTAGAACAGTTGACTTGCTATCCCACAGAGGTGTCAGGATTTCACTACATCTCCCCTTTTTGCGCTTGGTTTTTATTGGAAGCCAATAATTTTCTTTTCTTTATTTTCTTTATTACCATCTCCCCCATTTTTTTGCAATTCCCTTGGAAGAAATCGGAATATTCTTTTCGTTTTTGGTCTACTTGCAAAAGTTCAGTTTGCTTTCTTTTTCTAGTCGTTGTACTCATTGGTTCGATTATTCCTTGAGGTATCGGGACATCAAAAATGTCATAAAGAAATTCCATTGGCTCTTCATGTCTTATTCTTTCTTTCGTAAACCTTTTTTCCAATTGGTTTAGATGTCTCTTGTGTTCCCACGTATGACCTTTTACCAAGTACATTATTTTTCCTAAACGTTTACGTATTATACCTTCTTCCCAATTTTCCTTTCTGCTTCTGTATATTTAAAAAAAAATCCCTTGTCACCGATTTTGAAGTATTTCATTTCATCTTCGTCGCCGCTGTTGTGTCTCGTTGACACTGTTATGTCCTTCGTTGAACTCACTGTATATGCCACTTTATAAGGTGGACGTATAACAAGGTTACAACACTATAAATATCAATCAGAAACAACACGTAACAATCAATATCTCTTCTCAACGTCTTCTACGACTGTCTTCACAAAGCGCCTGTACACACCACACTGTCTTCCACTGACAGTGCGCATGCGCCTTTATACGGTTTAGGACAGTCGACATGCTATCCAACAGGGTGTCAGGATTTCACTACAGCACTACGTTTGTATGTATGCATGTATGTATGTATGTATGTATGCATGCTTCCATGTATGTGCGTTATATATCTCATTGGTTCTCAACCGAGATCCATATGATCCCTAGGGGGCTCATACACGCAATATAGTAAATTGGGACCTACAGTAGTATTTTAACAGTTCGGCATTCAGATAACTCCGTCAAATGTAATGCTTATTTATTCACATTGTTTGGAATTAATCAGGCATTATATCGCAGCTTCAAGATTTCGATAATGTGTATGTTTAACTTTAGAACGACATTGTGGGGTAGGTGTGAGAGACCAAATTTCGCCAGCTTGAATATGAAACAGGTGGAATATTTGGGTTGTATACATTTCTAGTTTAATTGCAAAAGGGTAAAGAGTCTCTGAACAAATTTTACTTGGGTGTATTTATTGCGGCCAAGTTTCTTTCTCTAAATGGCCACCAAAAACATTTTCCCTCAAAGAGTGCTATTACAAACCTACACAAATGAATGGGTGTAAAACAAAATACTTATTTTGAAAGAAGTTTCTATAAAACTAGTTGCTAAACATCGAATGACTATGCAGGTCCACTAGAGTTAAAGAGTTATTAAAGGGGCCCATTGATAAAAACTGGTTGGGAACCACTGGCATATCTATATAAATAGAAGGTCTTACAGCTGTTTCCAGGATATTTATTATATCCCTTCATCGGACATGGTGTGAGAGGATTGTTAAGCAATAATTAATTTAGATAAGATAGGAAATAGAGAGTGAATGCAGGGATATTTTATTTGTAAAAGAATATAATATGTGGAATTTCTAATGTGCTCTTGGTAGGAAAATTTCTAAAACATTAAAGGTATTTAGACATTTAATAAGACCGATTATATATTATGTTATTTTATAATATAATATAATATAATATAATATAATATAATATAATATAATATAATATATATATATATATATATGTATATATATATATATATAT
>NC_068993.1:33512510-33512918 GCF_001194135.2 Octopus bimaculoides
ATAATATAATATAATATAATATAATATATATATATATATATATGTATGTATGCAGATTTGTATGTTTTATTTTATTTATGTATTCTCATGCATATAGTTGCAAGTAGCCAGGGAAATAGGTAAACAGTAAAGAAAATACATTGGCAGAGAGATACATAGGTACAAAGATAAATGCACATTAACACACACACATATATACATATATGTATAATATGCATTATACATACATACTCACACATGAAGTAACAGAAATTGCCGAAACTGACGTGAGTATAAGGGATTCTTGATAGGTGGTCGTCTTTGACGATTATAGTCCCTACTAGTAATAATGTGCTTTGACTACAGCATTACAGCATTTAAGCTCTAATTTCTAGCAATATAGGTGTTTCTAACACCCTTATATATATA
>NC_068993.1:33513233-33515302 GCF_001194135.2 Octopus bimaculoides
CAAGTAAACACTATGATATCGCTAGAACAAGGTATGGCTTTATCCGATGGCAGAGCTCGTGCTTAATCGGAAAAACTTTCATTTGTAGTGTCACAACAGAAAGCGAGCGATACATGACTACGACGATCATAAACCTGCACACACACACACACACACACACACACACACACACACACACACACACACACATATACACACATTTAAATAAAATATTTATGCAATTCTATCAGAAGTAATCCCGAGGCTTTGTCTCAAAAGGTAAACCTGTCTATCATCAGTTAGAACTAATATGGCCCGAGACCATACAGCTTGCTGTTTAGCTCAATGAAATGTTTATGTATCTACATACCAAAGCTCAGATGAACGCAGCTCCATAATTATAGACATGTTATTGCGAGCCATCAGTTCATTTGATTTCAATGTCTGCTGCTAAGAGGATTACAGAATATAGCGAATGATCCTTTTACGTCATTGGGGTCAAGGCTGATTCGTCTTATGATCTCTTTCCTGGCTTTAATTATGACATGTGCGTGTGTGTATTTTTGTGTGTTTGTGTGTATATGTTTGTGATTGCGTGTGTGCCTCTGTAAGCATACAACACCCTTTCCTTATATATTCCATTTCATTATTCATATTTCAGTTTGTAAGTTGTCGAAAATTCTATATTCGAGTAGTTGTATAAAATAAAATTAACGTAAAGAAGAATTAAATCTACTCTCTAGCGATATGCCAAATGAACGTCACACAAATACAAAAACACCCATGCATACATACGCACGTGCATACATACATACATACATACATACATACATACATACATACATACAAACAAACACACATGCATACATGCATACATATATATCAACTTTAAGCATATCTATCTATCTATCTATCTATCTATCTATCTATCTATCTATCTATCTATCTATCTATGTGTGTATGTGCTCATGCGCGCGCGTGTGTGTCAGTAGATATAATGTTTTGATTTTGGTAAATCGGATTATTTCTTTCTACATTACAGTAGCGTGTGGTTGACATTAGGTGTAATGAAGAGTTAGTCTCAAATAATGAAAGCAAATTGTTGTTTAGGCCATTGAATGGTGGCTGGTACCTTTCACTTGGCCGTATGGTTATTGACCCCGTTGGTTAGGTGATTATCGGGGATTTGCTGTGTTGTTATGACGTCTGTTCGATTTCACTTTGCCTCAGAGATAGCCACGTGGGTATTCTGTTGTCGATAGATATCAACACACAATGTCGTTTTATGGTTAATTATGTAGTGCCAGTGTTGTTCATGGTGCTCATTCTTTTCGAAAGACTCTCCTTTAAGGTTAATCACATAATCAGTATATGGCGGCAAGTTGAGATTATTTCGGATCTTTAATTTAAGATTGAGACGAGTAACGGATGGTATTTAGTATACTGGGCAATATTTGAGGGATTTTTTGATCTTGCACATCACGCATTAAGATTTCTGTGAAAAGTGACCCACTGTGTTTTTGAATCAAGTTTATCAAAAAATATATCCATATGTATGTATGTATGTATGTATGCAGGGCCGGCCTTAAACCGATTGGCCCATAACTCCCGATCGGGCCCCGCACTGAAGAGGCCCCGCGTTGAATGGGCCCCGCTCTGAAAGGGGCCCCGCGCTCAAGAGGGCCACATTCTATACTGCAACATTTCATAAAGGTAGTCTTCTTGAAGTGTTTCAAAAAAATTTACAAGGTCTTTCAAAAAAAAAAAAGAAGAAAAGAAAAGAAAAAGAAAAAGCATGAGATATGAAAAGATGAACACATTCACCCAAAACTGCTTGGGTCAGCCGCTGAATTTGAAGAAATTTATTGCATTTTTAGTGTAAAGGCCAATATGTATGTTTGTATGTGAATGTTTGGGAGTGTTTATGGGGATGTTTGAGTAAAATATTTGTGTGTCTGTGACAGTTGAAGGTGAATTGCATGTATATTGTGCGTATGTTTGTGTGTGTCAGTTTCTATAAATATGTTTAACTTTCGGAAACTTTTTTTTATTTCAATAAAGTGTATTTCATATATATATATATATATATA
>NC_068993.1:33515550-33516890 GCF_001194135.2 Octopus bimaculoides
GTGGAGAAAAAGTTCTTTCTAAGACAGGGGAGTGCAAGAGAGGGAAGTATGTATATGTGCGTTCGCGCGGGTCCATGTGTGAGTGTGTGTGTAGTAACAGCACGTGTATGTGCGTATCTGTGTGTGTGTGTGGTTTGACTGTTTATCTGTTAGAGTGTGTGTGTGTGCGTGCCGCTTAACGTTGTAGAAGGAAGTAGTAGCAGGAATTATTTGGGATCGGTTGTGGACGATGGTCAGTAGAAAGTGAGCAAGCAGTTTTTAAGTATGTGTGTGTGCGTGCGTGTATGTTGTGTGAGTGTTCTTGCAGTGTGTGCCTGTATCTGTGTGTGAGTGTCTGTATGTATATATATATGTGTGTGTACATGTGTGCATATGCGTGCGGCTTGCTCTGTGGATCGCATGTGGGGTATTTTGTGTGTGTGTGTGTGTAGACGGAGGGGTTTTGTGTGGAGGTATATGTGCGTTTTTTCGTGCCTATGCATGCGCGTGTGTATGTGTATGTGCGTGTATGTGTGCGCGTGTGTGTGCGTCTGTATGTGTGTGTGGGTGTGTGGGTGTGTGTATGTGTGTATGTGTGTGTGTGTATGTGTGTGTGTGTGGGATTGTGAGTGTTAGGTACGTGTTTGTATATGTGTGTCTGTATGTGTGTGCGTGTGTGTATATTTTTTTGTGCGTGCGCTTGTGTGTGTGTGTGTATGTATGTGTATATTCTGTATATTATTGTGTGTGCGTGTGTGTGTGTATGTGTGTGTATGTTGTGTATATGTGCGTTCCTGTGTATGTGTGTGTGCGTGCGTTTGCTTCTGTACGTGCGTGCATGTGCGTGTGTTATTTATGCCCATGTGTGCGTAATTGTATGCGTGTCTGTGTGAGTGTGTGTTGTGCATGTGGGAGGTATCTGTGCGTGCGTGTGTGAGTGTGTGTATATGTGTGTATGCGTGTGTATATGTGTGTGTATATATGTCCGTTTGCGCGTGTGTGTACGTGTGTCTGGGTGTGTGCATGTGTGTATATGTGTGTGTGGATGTGCGTACGCGTGTGCGTTTGTGTGTGCATATGTATGTCTGTATGTGTGTGTGTATATATATATGTGTGTGTATATATATGTGTATGTATGTGTATATTGTGTATATTTTTGTGCGTGCGTGCGTGTGTGTGTGTGTGTGTGTATGTTGTGTATATGTGCGTTCCTGTGCATGGGTGTGTGTGTATGTATATGTATGCGTGTGTGTGTGCACAAGTGTGCGTGTGTATGTGCGTTTGTATATGTGTGTGGATGAATCTGAGCGTGTAAGTGCATGCATATGTGTTGTGTGTGTGTGTGTGTGTGTGTGGTGTGT
>NC_068993.1:33516900-33517145 GCF_001194135.2 Octopus bimaculoides
GAGCGTGTAAGTGCATGCATATGTGTTGTGTGTGTGTGTGTGTGTGTGTGGTGTGTATGGAGGTATGTGTGCGTTGATGTGTGTATACGGGTGCGTGTGTTTTTCGTATGTGTAGGTATGTGTACGTGTATGAAGAAATGAAATAAATTGTGAATAATTGTAATAAAATAGTGAATAATTGAAATAATTGAAATAAAGTAAAGTGGATAAGGGGTAAGGGAGATTAATATAAAAAAACAACAAGG
>NC_068993.1:33518017-33518647 GCF_001194135.2 Octopus bimaculoides
TGGAAGGGACGGGAGGAGGAGAAGTTGAGGTAGATGTGGGATTCAGTGGGTTTGAAGAAGGCAGAAGTAGTGAGAGAGTTCGAGGGGAGGTTGATGGAAAGAGAGATGACGAGGAACTTAACAGAGGTGTCAGAGATGGTAGAAGTAAATTCAAGGGCAGGGTGGAAGCTGGAGAGGAAGGAGATTAAAAGGCAAAGCTGTTCGCAGGAGAGGGAGGTGGCTCCTATACAGTCATCTATGTAGCGATCGTATAGTTCTGGGGTCGGACCGGAGAATTGGGAGAATACTAGGGACTCAATGTAACCAACAAATAGGTTGGCGTAATTGGGGCCCATTCTCGTTCCCATCGCGACCCGATACACGTTGGTAGGTTTCTCCTGCGAACGTGAAGCAGTTGAAGGTTATGACAAGCTCTGCCAGACGAAGCAGGGTGGGGGTGCTAGGTGTGGGGTCAGGGTGGCGGTCGAAGAAGTATTGGAGGGCTGAGAGATCATCGTTGTGGGGAATCACGGTGTATAGGGATTTGATGTCCAAGGTGAAGAGGAGGTGTGAGGGGCCGAGAGGGAAGGAAAAGGAATTGAAGAGGCGAAGGGCGTGGTTAGTGTCGTGTATGTGGGATGAGAGGGCAGC
>NC_068993.1:33518657-33518953 GCF_001194135.2 Octopus bimaculoides
ATTGAAGAGGCGAAGGGCGTGGTTAGTGTCGTGTATGTGGGATGAGAGGGCAGCAACTAAAGGGGACAGGATATGGTCGAGATATTTGGAAATGAGTTCGGTGGGCAATTACAAGCAGAGACAATAGGGCGGCCGGACAAGACTGTGTGCCGTTCGATTATAAGAATAAATAAAAGATACACATTTAAGTACAGGATATCACCTGTGAAGAATACGTAAACACACAGAGATAAGACCTGTACCTAATGTGTGTGTATGTATATATATATATATATATATATATATATATGAAATAC
>NC_068993.1:33520580-33525071 GCF_001194135.2 Octopus bimaculoides
ACACACAAAATTATCAGAGACACAAAAACTGAATTTTGAAGTATCTGAGTTATCGTCCCTGATGTATTTTCAGACACAGCGCTCGCGCGCACACTGATATTCACACAACACACACATTTTCGAGATACCGTCGTTCATTACGTTTCATCTCGGTGTGTCTTGGCAGTCATTTCAGTTCTTTATCTGCTGATTAGTTTTTGTAGACAAAATGTGTCACTTTTCCTGCCTACAAACGGCATGCTTGGAAACTCAAGTTTGTGCATACCGAGTTCTATATAAAGTTTTTCCACAACGCGCACGCGCACGCGCGCACACACGCACACACACACACACACACACACACACACGTAGGTGCACAGACACATGCAAACATACACAGACAAACGGCATATATGCGTATCTACCTATCTCTCTCTCTTTCTTTCTTTCACTCTCTCTCTCTATCTATCGATCGATCAATCGATCGATCTATATACATATATAGATAAATCTCAACATCTTTGAACTAGTAACGGTTTCCTGATGATGTGGGTAAACACAATTTTAAAATTAATTTTATTTAAATTAATTCAATTAATTTTAATATTATCATATATTTAGTGGTGTTTATCTGAATGAAACAACCGTTGAACACAAAGTATGAACTCAACATATAATTTTTGCCTTTTTGCTTTATATGCACTCTCAACTATGGAAAAAAATTGACATTAGCAACTACTACTACTACTACTACTACTACTACTACTACTACTACTACTACAGAAAATCCTCGTTAAAAAGTACCCTGTTCAGTATTATATCGGATATGTTGGACGAAATATAAGTTGAGAGAATAACTCAGTGTTGACTTCTCCCGCCATCATTGCGTATCAGTTTGTATCCAGCTAATTTCGTTTTGAAGATTAGGTATTCTTTACACTTGTATCTTATATCCTGGCTTCAATGGTATGTAATAATATAAAGAAAGAACGTGACCCTATGTCTTAACTGGATACTGGAGCTTATAAGGAAGTTAGGGTTGATGCTTCAGTGGTGAGAGTTTGTGAAGAAAATAATGTTCGAAAGCAAACAGTTTCGGATATAAGCAAGGCTAAGGACAAACTAATCGCATTCTATTTAAATTGTAATGTTGATACGAATTGTAAACCATCGACGTATGAGAGTATGAAAAAGATACTAATCTTGAGGGAAAGAGTGATTAATTAGTTAAGCCATTAACGATCTTGTGGTTTATAACATCTGGGACATAGAAATGCAACGTGTAACTGCCAAGCTAAGTATATGGATATCAACAATTTCGAATGATTTAAGGTATTAAGTTTATTTACATATAGTACTGTAACGTAATTTGTAAAGAAATATATATTTTTTACTTGTTTCAGTCATTGGACAGCGGCCATGCTGGGATACTGCCTTCAAGGGTTTTAGTCGCACAAATCGGTCTCAGTGTCGCACTTATTCTCTTTGCCGAACCGCTACATACACAGACGTAAACAAACCAACGCCTATTGCCAAGCGGTGGGGGAGAGAAACAGACAGATACACACACACGACAGGTTTCAGTCTCTGTCTACCAAATCCATTTACAAGTTTTTTATGGATCCAAGGCTACCGTAGAAGACACTTGCCCGAGATACCACGCAGTGGGACAGAACCCGGAATCATATGGTTAGTAAGGAAACTTCTTATCCATACAGGCATTGAATGTTTATACTATATTCTGTAACTTTCTTTGTATCGTGTGTACCATAGGAAGTAACTTTTTCTCAATATACATATTCAACATTAAATCCCTCTAACATCGGTTAACTTGGACAATCAAGTAAAACTCAGTCTTATCTGTATCAGTTTTAACGAGGTTAAACTACGTATTTATTTGGGGTTTGTTCTTGAACTGTGTTAAATTTATTGATTCCTAAAGGATAAAACGATATGCCGATCTGATAGGGAATTAACCGCAAAATATAAAGAGAAGGTAACTAGACATCAAAAAATATTTCGTACCTGATATTATCACGTGATGTTCAAATCTGCAGTGCTGCATCTTTCATCCAATTGGTTACATAGGAGTTATCAAACTTTAATTGCAATGTGTAGCAAAATTTAACTTTCTTTTTTTGTCTTTGGTCAGTAAGTGTCATTTCCTATTTACTTCCATCTAGAAACCAAAGGAGATGACCACTATTCCCTTCAAACTTTGCTTTGTGTCCTGGATATGATTGCTTAGAAACTGACCTGTCTTCAGACAGATTCAGCGCTGATATTTCTGAAGCAGAACTATTGTTATAGCAAATATTCTGCTCAGTACCACAGATTTGAAGCACAAGTTGCTTCTCCATAACCACGAGAGCATGTCCCTTAGAGGCTAATAAAAATACGTACATTTCTGATCATGAGCAGGAGCATTGGCGGAACATCAGAAACATGTGTTGAGAAGGATTCTTTGTGGTTTGAATAAATGTAAGAAAAGCAAAGTCTGGAGGAAATGTTAGCTTTTCAGTGTGGCTGCCAACTTTCGAAAGTTCAAAGTTTATTGAAAATTTTAAAACTTGCTACATTAACGTAGTTTTCAAGGCTGAATCTTGGGAGATATTTCACTTTTTCCAGAAAAAACTTCTTAAAAAAGTTATAGAGGTTTAGAAAAGAGGATTTGGAAGATGTTATTTTGTGCGTGACAGCACGTGTCGTAAAAAGTAAACAAATGAAATACTGGCGTAATACTGCTTTACGCACACCATATGACCACTCATAACCTTTTCAATTTTTGGGGAATTTTCAGAAAAGTTTGTAATCTATACACGAGAATTCATACGATTATTCAAAAACCAAAACAAAAAAATTGGGGGTGCGTGATTTAAGGCCTATTTAGCTGCTATTTTTAGTACATCTCGCCACCACCTCATGAATAGAATATTTTTGTCAACACGTGCTTTCTCGCAGACAAAAGAGTTCTCATGCTTGGCTTGTTACTATGGAAACAGGCATGAATGTGTCTGTGGCTTACGACTGGCTAAATTACTCAAAATTTGTAAACTTTAAAAGCTACTAACTCTCTATTTATTGATTTATGGCAAAAATGAATTTCAAGATCATTGATTAGCATATAAAACCTATCATTAAGCTGAATATGAAATCAATTCGAACAGAAATTGAAGAGATTGAATATTGGCAGCCAAACAGAAAAGATCCATAACAGTTGGTACTCAAGAACAAAAATCGTATTACTCAGTGTAATTGAACTTACATATATACTTACATACAAAACATATCGTTACAGTTTTAAATGGAGGCAAATTAGTCATCCCTTTTAATCAAATGGGATTTGAACCTTGAACAATAAGGTAACGAGTTTACAAGCTGGCTCAATAATTCATCAGTCTTCACATTCCACATCGAAAAGTTCTGCAAAAGTTACAACAGGAAATGAAATTAAGCAGTGAGTCATCGTCACTGTAAATCAGATAAGCTAGATTGATACATATATATAGAGAGAGTGGAAGATAGATAAAAATAGAGTAGGAGAGGTAGTGAGGAGGAGTGTGAGTGTGAGGGCGTGAATGAGAGAACCTGGTTGGATTAAACAGAAAAACGCCAAATTTGCGAAAACAGTCAAGAGTATGCAGGAAAAGAATGGAGATAGATCTGGTAGTGGTGTGAGTAAATAATAGAGATAGGCAGATGGAGGGAATGAAGGGAACAAAGAGAAAGAAAAATGAGGAAGACATGGTCATAGATAGGTAGAGATAGAGATAGATAGATAAAGAGAGACAGAGAGAGAAGGAGAGCGAGAGAGTACTAGTAATAGTAGTGGAGACAGAGTAGGAGATAAAGGAGAAATATTTTGTAGACAAGGAGAGTCATTGGTGTTGAAACATTACAGCCAACTCAAATGGCATGTAACATGGGAAATGTGTAAAGAATATAAGCATGAATGTATGTGTGTATGTATATGTGCATTATGACGTTGTACGAATGTATAAATTATGAATGCATGTGTACATGTATGATGTACATGTATATGTACATGTATGACGTTGTATGCTTAAGCTTTGAAATATATCCAAATAAATATTATATGCACAGTTACTGGTAGTATTTTGACTTGTAGTTCAAATGCATCAGTCATCTTGTCAATAGAATTTATACTATGGTGACCGAGAGAGTAGCAAAACTGTTGTACAAGCTTTTGTTACTTCAATCCAATGATGTATATGCATTTGACTCAACTAGATTCGTCAACATTCAAACAAGAGTGGACAAAGAAGTTTACAAACACACATAACCATATCATCATGTATATATGTATGTGCTCTGAGCTTGACATTAAATTCAAAAGTTCAGTGACAAATTTCTTCAAAAAATCTCGGACCAAGCTCCTACACACGGATATGTCTCCAACAATAACTCTTTGCTGGAGTGGGCCATGGTGCTCCATATATGACTAAAAGACTTCACGATATATATATATATATATATATATATATATATATA
>NC_068993.1:33525662-33528686 GCF_001194135.2 Octopus bimaculoides
TATATATATATATATATATATATAAATATATATATATATAAATATATATATATATATAAATATATAGATATATGCATATATCCATACATATATGAACATACCTACATCTATATGTATACATACATGCATATATGGGTACAGGACATAAAAAAAACGCTAAACACAATGAGAAACGAAGAACAAAAACATAAAAACGAAAGCAGAAAACGAACTTTTTTTCGAACAATGAAAAAAAAACAGAACAAACAGAGAAACGAGACATGCAACATAAAGAGTATATCCCTTCGTCAGTTGTCCCTGTCTACCTACGCACTGCTTATAAGAATTTACGCACTGCACTCGCTCCGTTTTTCTTGTAGGACCTGGTTGTTTTATGCACAAATCTTTGAGACTTTTTGTATGGCAAAGCTTCAGAAGAACATGTTTCTTTTTATATTTGCAAATAGTTTAAGAAACATCTTCTCCATCTTCCGGATGGAGAACGCAACATAAATATAGGCATATTTGCTTTTTTTTTTCACATGGGTATATTCGATAATCTCTATTTCCGTTTTTCTGTTTTATCACTTGGTTTGTTGACATCGATTAATTTCTAATTTGTTTCAGAGCGCTATTCGGTAATAAATAAAGATGTGCTTTGTAGAGGTTGGTGGTGTGTGTAGTTACAATATATGTGTGTGCGTGTGTGGATATGTATGTATGTATGTATGTATGTATGTATGTATGTATGTATGTATGTATGCATGAATGAATGTATGTATGTATGTTATCTTGGTTGAAGAAACAATTCTGAAGGTAGTAGATAAGTTTGTCTACCTGGGCAGCACACTCAGCCGTTCTTGCTCCCTGGATAAGGAAATATCTTTCAGGTTGCAGAGAGCAGCTAATTCCTTCCGGTCTCTTCAGTCTCGTGTCTGGTTCCAGCATGGCATCGCAAGGCAAACAAAAGTTGCTGTGTACCGTGCATGTGTACTGACATCACTCCTCTACTCATGTACAAACGTCAGGTAAGGGTCCTTGAACACTTTCATCAGAGATGTCTCAGACACATTCTCAATGTTGGCTGGACCTCAAAATTTCGAGACACACAGGTCCTGAGGACAGCTGTTATCTTGAGTATGGTGCACAAGCAACAGTTACGTTGGACTGGACACCTTATTAGAATGAAGGATAGCAGGATTCCTAAGCAGATGCTATATGGAGAACTTGTGAATAGAAGGAGACTCCGGCAGAAACCAAGGCTGCGATTTAAGGACTGTGTCAAGTCCTCATTAAAGGCCTGTGATATGCAGGACATTGACTGGGAGAACAATGCCTGTCATCGCCAACGATGGAGGAAGCAGGTTAGGGAGGGTATCGACACTTTTGAGAGAGCACGTATCCAGCGTGAAGAACTTATGCGAGCTGCGCGAAAGCTCACAGCTCGTATAGTGAATGGGGAAAGCTTGGTCTGCAATGCTTGCAGTCGTGTATGTTTGTCAAGAGCAGGGCTCATTAGCCACCAACGGAGCCGAAAATGCAAAATATAAGTTAGTCCTAGAGCACACAATGTTCCTGAAGGTCAGCAATGATCTTCCTCGATCACGAGTGGACGGTCATCATCATCATGTATGTATGTATGTATATGTATACATTCACACAAGGACGGAAACGCACGCCTACTAGCTTACATGCAAACACATGCAGACACACACACAAACATACACGCGCGCCCGCACTCACGTAAATGCGCGTATGGGAATGTATAAATACTTATATTCATGAGTATATATGTGACAACATCGGAGAAAGAAATGAGAGAGAAGGAGTGAGTGAGAGAGTGTGTGTGTGTGTGTGTGTGTGTGTGAGAGAGAGAGAGAGAGAGAGAGACTGACGTGTGGGATTTTTCTAGAGATAGGACGACACACGCTGACAAACAGGCACACGTACAGACATCAACGCATGTACATACAGATGCATCCACACACACACGCACACACACACACGCACACGCACACACATTTATATAGAAGTAAAAAAACAGAATGATGGTGAGTTTGGATGGCTGTTTGATTAATGCGTGTGTAATTTGATATCGAAAATTTAAAAGATGGGCAGAGACTGAATCGCTTAGTCATCTTACTGGATGGAAGTAGTTAGCTACTACTACTACTACTACTACTACTACTACTACTACAACTACTACCACTACTACTACTACTACTACTACTACTACTACTACTACTACTACTACTACTATTGACATCGGAAAAAGAAATTAAGTCACTGTCAACGAAATGACTAAACGCGAATTTGTCCGGAATATATATATTTTTATCGTAGCAACAGATATGTCGCCCAGTTTTGTTCCTTTTTAGAAAATTGTCCTACCGCCATTAAAGGAGTAAATGACATGGGTGTCAGTGCGTGTGCGTATTTGTGCGTATGTGTGTGTGAGTGTGTGTGTGTGTGTGTGTGTGTGTGTGTGTGTGTGTGTGTGTGTGTGTGTGTGCACGCACGCATAATTGCGTAAATGATTTACTGTTGCGAGAGGAATCCATCATTACTATGTGTCTGTTGTTCTTATTGCTGCTTCTGTAGTTAATCTCATTGGTGTTATTAAGGCAGAGAGCTGGCAGAATCATTAGCACGCCAGGCAGAAGGCTTAGCATCATTTTGACCGCTTTTCTGTGGTTGATCTAATCGACTTATCCCTTTCCCCGAAAATGCTAACCTCGCGTCAAGATTTGAAGCCAATATTACTAGTATTGTTGTTGTTGGCATTAGTTCTGTTTGACTCTAGGTCAGTCCTTTCGAACAGGCTCCAATGGTTAAAGCCAGACATTCTTTTTGAAGGCTCTTTTTATATCCATGAACTTAATCTATTATCATTCGATTATTCATTTTATACGTGCGCGCACGTACACACACATGTTATATATGAACACACACATACACACAGACATACACACATACACACACACACACACACACACACACACACACACACACACACACACACACACACACACACACACACACACA
>NC_068993.1:33528729-33533315 GCF_001194135.2 Octopus bimaculoides
ATATATATATATATATATAATGAAAGAAAGTGTTGAATACAGTGCTCAGGTGCACTACGACTAAAAAAGAAGGCCATCAGGTGTGCTGTTGGCGGATTTCAGGAAGCATGGAAGTTTTGAAGGATGTAGTGTCTCGACAGCTAGCAACTGATGCAGGTAGTTTATTCCATGCTTCAGCAATTCTGAGAGTGAAAATATGTTTCCGAAAATCACGGGTGGTGATTTTATCACGATGTTCACGAGTGCTTGTCATATTCAAAAGAGTGTCCAAGGTTGTTGTTGGAAAGATGGCGGATAATCTTGTGGGTACAGTATATATATGTACATATGCGCGCGCGCGCACACACACACACATACATCCATATACACATATACGTAATTTTTTGAATTAATGTGTATATGCCAATTAGCGTGTTGCGAGTAGCACGTCCACAGTTTGGGCTACCTGGTGTCAACCACGGTTGGGAAATATTTTCCCGCTGGATAAACTTCACGAATTCCACAGTGTTAGTTGAAATAATAATAATTGCTGAGGCAATTAGAACTAGCCTTTATTCAGTTCGACGATCGTTTCGACCCCTCTTGTGACTGTCCTTTTATGGGTGGGATGTTGTGCATACATTTGTATTGCATTGATCAGTGAAGTCTGGGTAACTTAGAAGCTATAAAATATATGAAAAATATAAAACAGGGAAAGTAAGACATGTTAAAGGAAGATTAGATTACATTAATTTTAAAGAGATGGAGTCTACACTTTCTAACATGAACAGACGCAGGCATAAAGACAACACAATTGGATGCACAACATCCCACCCATAAAAGGAAAGTCGTAGGTGGAGTCGAAACGACCGTCGTACTGAATAAAGACCAGTACCAAATCTATCTTGCGATTCCCTCATCAATTATTACACACACACATATGTGTATATATATATATATATATATATATATGTTCGTTCGCTCACTCTTAGTATATGTATATGTATATATATGTATGGATGTATGGATGGATGTATGGATGTATGTATGTATGTATACTTATATATACGCATACATACATACATATATATGTATAAATACATACATACATACATACATACATACATATATATATATATATATATATATATATATATACATAAAATCGATGTCCCATCAATGTTACTAAACCCTTTCAGGTTGCAGTACTTCGTCTAGGGATAGGCCCTTTAAAGACATGTTAAAATGTTAAAGTATTACCCTCGAAGAGAATTCAGATCACTGCTCTGGATTATATACAGATACCGTAAAATCTTTCAGCTGATGTACAACATCGCTGCACAAGTAAAACAAATTTCAAAATTTGAGTTAGAAAAAGCTCTACGATGATGTAAACATTTACGATATTACATAATATACTTAATGTATATGTGTTGCCAAATGCTTTTAGCCTACGGTATTTTGTCCAGGAATGGAGAGTGTTAAAAAATACAAAAACTAAGCAAACCGAATCGTCCAGGAGGTAACCGACAGATATCAATATTTGGCTGTTTATTTCATCTCATCAGCGAGTCGTTATTGTTTGCTTCCGAGGCGATTCGTTTCATCTGGCTTTGAAGTATACTGTGTTTTTTTTTAACACTCTACGACTTTAAAGGGACTTTGCCTGGACGAAATACGGCGACCTAGATGCGTTTTAACAACATACATCAATCCTTGGTCTACCAGAGAAAATGCATGTTACTAATTACCAACTGGGTCCAATGGACCCAATATTTCTTTTAATTAAATATTATTCAAACTACCACTGTTTCTTAGATACATTATATATGCTATCAGGTGAATGAAGAATTATTATTTCTCAGAAATTTTAATAAAAAAATACAACTTCCAGAATATATTATAAATTTAAAAAATTACAAAAATACAGAATTACAGCTCTTCATGGCAGTGAATGCAGACAACATTGGAATGTTCTTGGCAAACATGGATATTACAATTCTTACATGTAGTACGAGTTTTCCTGTATTTTGGCTGAAGAATCTCAAATGAGGTTGAAGATCGTCTTCTTTTCTTGTTTAGTTGAGAAATGTTAGCGGAACTAGAAGACTGTTTGTCATGTTATTGTTGAGCATTAACTCCAGCAAGTTCCTTTCCTAACTGAATTAGGCACTGTTTTCTTTTATCCTTGAAACTTTGCAAGTGAAGCTGTTTAGCAACAATGAAAGCATTCACTGCACTTATATCAATCATGATGTAGAATATGATCATAGGCCATCTTCAAGTCATTCTTTTGCAAGTGTATGTCCTTACCATCTTATCTAGGTTATCTATCCCACCTTTTGTTTTGTTGTAACATGTAATAACTTCAGGTTTCTTTCCAGTACTTTTTGAATCAATTGAAGGCTGAGAGTGCATTGTACTCACAAGTGTGACTCCATAATTTTTCTTGAGATCCAAATATTTGCTGTTGATTTCTCTTTCTTTTCCATTTGTGAAAGCATTAGGAAGTCCAACTCTGTTCTTTCTAATTGTTCAAACTAAAGTAGTTTTCTTGCTAAGCAGCTTTTGAGCCAATCCTAGACTTATTAAAAAAATTATCACAAGTTATATTGCGACCAGTATTTTCAAGTTCTTTTACGAGGTCTTCAACAACTCTTGGACCTTGATTTGTCTCTCCCCCTTTTACTGGTTTTTTTTCCAGTGTAGATTTACATTTTCCAGGCATAAGATGTTTCACTGTCGCATATTGCCCACATTAATTCCATATTTCCTTGGTTTTGAAGGAATATATACCCGCAACGAGCAGCGCCCTCTGAATGAAAGTAATTGTTTATTAACTGTCATGCATGAACTTGGAACATATCCATCTTGCAAATTCTGATTCCACATTTCAGATACTTTTCTTATGGGCTCCAATTTATCATCACTTCACTTTTTGCTTCTTACACTAGCATCATCAAAACGAAATACTTGTAAACTCTGTTGAAATCTTCCCCGGCTCATAATTTTGTTGAATACTGGGCGGCCATCTGCTTGACTCCACTACTGTGTGACATTTTCATGTTTAGATTTATAAACACCTATAAGAATAATCAGTCCAATAAATTTCTTTAGTTCAGAGTGATCGATTTCCTTCCTTTTATTTTTTGTAAACAACCTGACCTTCAACATTTGTCCATTTACGGATTATTTCAAGAAGATTCTGGCGCATAAAGATAGTAAAACATGTTTCAATGCTATCGCAAGACTTTTTAGCAAAACGGGATGGCCCACATTCTTGGCGCACAATATTGCAAGATGAAGTCCTTACTCCTGCTTCAGTTAGGTGATTAGAATGCCAAACTTCTTGTCTGTTTCTAGAAACATGTTGCTCATTCATAATTGGGTGGCTTGCAGATAATTGTTTTTAAGTATCTTCTTCATCTGATGGTACAGAACCTAAACTGTTCAGCACCCAATCACTTACACCATCATCTTCAGAGCAATAGAAGCAATCACTACTATCTTCTTCCCATTCTTCATCTAATTCCAATAAACTTTACGATATTTGGTTATGAAACTTGATAGCAGACTGAAGGCATATGTGCTCTCTCACATATTTATACGCTCCTGAAAGATGGTGCAATATATTGTAAGAATTGTGTCATCACATTGAAATATTGCATCACCCTATAACCTAGCAGATTGAAGGTGATGCGATTCCACACAAATTTACAGGAATATTTTTATAATTTTCCCTATTTTATCTAAAATTCAGCAAATAAATTGAATACAATTTTATCTATTTTATATCTGATAAATATCTAGGAGAATAATATTTAATTTCTGCTTTTATTCTGTTAAGAATGACAAGAATATTGTCTGAATTTAATTTGAGGATCCAGTGGACCCATATGGTAATTAATGTATAAAGTGAAATTTTCTA
This sequence comes from Octopus bimaculoides, assembly GCF_001194135.2. Lineage (NCBI taxonomy): Eukaryota > Metazoa > Mollusca > Cephalopoda > Octopoda > Octopodidae > Octopus > Octopus bimaculoides. The sequence continues at coordinate 33,532,637 of NC_068993.1, forward strand.
GCTTTTATAAACATGCGAAAAATTTCCCATTTGACAAATAAAAGAGTGTCAAGAAAAAAGAGTCACGAGAAATCAGTAGAATCAAATAATATAAACAGTAGAATAAAGCAACAGAAAACACACACACACACACACACACGCACGCGCGTGTATTCTCTTGCACGACGTTTTTAAAGAGGCTATGTTTAGCCACTTAGAATTAAGAACTCAGACATAAGTATGAGAGTGAGTAATCATTTAATCCGCAATTATTCGATAAAATATATTCTATTTCGTCTATGGCACTTCTGGAACTAAAAAGATTCTATTTAGAGTTGCTAATTTATATGGTACGCGATTCAAAGTCCCTCTTGCATTAACATACACCGTCTAACAACCGATGTCAGCTGAAATTCTTCAAAATTACTGTTATCTGTCCACTCACTCTGTCCCCTCTTCATATATCCTATCCCCTCACTACAGCTTTCACCTATTCCCCACTGCATTCATTAACCGCTGATCCCTCTTTTCAGCTGAATGTTACGGCTCAGGGATCCGGGGATACCTAGCCCTTTCGTTGTTCCAACCACTCGGATCACTTCGGGAAGTTCTACTAGATATGCTGCCAAATTTTAGTTCTCATATAAAATAATATACATACATAGGCGTGGCTGTGTGGTAAGAAGCTTGCTTCCCATCT
>NC_068993.1:33534015-33541889 GCF_001194135.2 Octopus bimaculoides
ATATACATACAGTCAATTAAAATGGAATCCCACTAAGCAGACGGGAATATCTCAGTGAATAAAATATCTTTTCAAAAGATCAAAAGTATTTTCCCAAACTTCAAAACCAAGTGTTAATTTGTTATTCTGTTACTTTGTCGTTTCTGTTAAATTCATCTTTCTATTATAGCGCTGTTATACTGTTATATTTATATTATTAAACACATTTATATTTCAAATTTTGTAAATTGTTCATATTTTTTCTTTCTGATTTGGATAAGAGTGACTGACATGAAACTTTAGTATCAAGTGCAATGTCTTTCGTGAAAAATTACAGTACTTATGTACTTATATCCAACGACACTTACATATATTGATACTTATAAGCAATAATACTTATGTTTAAATGTTTCTCCTTTCCTTTACTATTTCTCTTGTCTCTGCGTGTGCGAGTATGTTTGTGTATGTGTAAAATATACATACATACATACATACATACATACATGCATGCATACAAACATACATACATACATACATACATACATACATACATACATACATACATAATGAAATCCATCGGAAGGACAAACCCGACGACAAAGAAATAAGAACCTACAACAGGAAAGAAGCTATAGCCACTCATAATAAAAAGGAGTACTGGTGGAATGTCCCAGTGAAAACCCCAATAAAATGTAAACACAATAGTCCTGATATAATGATTTGGGATAGAGAAGAGAAACTGTGCATAGTTGTGGTAATTGGTTGCCCAGCGGATGTTAACATAAAGCTGAATGTCAGTGAAAAAGAGAACACTTATGCTGAATTATTGAGAAATCTGCAGTTACTCTATCCAGATTACAATTGCAGGTTTATACCTTTAATTATTGGGGTCCTGGGATATGTAACACACTGCCTAAATACCTATCATGAGAAATTAGGCTTCTCAAAACCAGAAAGGAGAAAGCTGATTCGATGATTACAGATCCTATTCATCACTGGAACTGTAAAAATCTGTAAACCTTTCCAGAAGTTTATCATTTAAATATATTTCAGCATGTCTAGATATGCAACTACATGCATGAGAATACATACACAAAACAAAGCATACAAATCTGCACATACATGCATGCATACAAAAATACTCTGCTGTTGATGTTGAAATTCCAATGAAGGAGCCTTGGGTCTAGGTTAGAAACCAGCTCTTTCTCTGTTGGCAAGATATCTTGAAATAAAACTGAATGACATACATACAAACATATGTACATGCACACACACAGACAGACAGACAGACACACAGACTGTATAAATTGCTGTATGTATAAATTGACCAGATTACAAAAGTACAAGTGAAAGAACAGATACTTATTCCACTTGTTGACAGATCTTTCGTGATCTGTGTTACTTATATAAGTGATGCCTCATAACTATCACACAATTGTAAATGAATATACATACGATTATATATGTGTGTGTGTGTGTGTGTATAAATATATATATATGCATGCATGTATATATGTATATATATATATTGTTTGTAGCTTCCCCATTATAATATATATAAATGTTGATAAACCTACTCTGCATGCTTTTGGTTTCAGTGCTATCACTGTTGAGAATCCAGCCTTGCGGTAGGTCGAAGGAGAATGGATCCGCATTGTCAGTGCATGCATGCATCGAAAGAAGATAGTCATGCATATACATATACATAACGAACAGGCTACATTTCAAAAATTTCATGGCTGGTTAAAACATCTCTCTCTGCTATAAATAGCAAATAGTTTCATTATATAGTCACAAACAATGAATGTATTCGGCAGATATCCCTCTTTGCAAATCCAAGAATTATCATATATGGCGACAATTAACGAGGCGACGGCAGTCGATAAACACGAATTTAGAAAAGGAATACAATAAAATAATGTGAATCACATACAATAAAATAATAGAATAAAAGATAAAATAAGAATGAATGAATTCTTTATTCTTTTATTCTTTTTTGTTGGTTTCAGTCGTAGGACTGCAGCCTTAACTTGTTTTCTATCGGTTTTGATGTCACTTTTTGGTCTTTGATTGAGTTTGCAACAGCTGATATTCTGTGAGTGTATTCTTGAATGCTTGGCTGGTCCGGTATCATCAAAGATTTGCTTTCCAAAGATTTAGCTGACCGTTCCCAAATATTTAAATGAATAAACCATATGATAAAAAAATCGAGAGTAAGAAAAAATAAATGACTAAATAAATAAACGAATAAATAGAATGATAAGTATGGAAAAAATATAGAAACAAAAAAAATTGAAGTTTAAATATCGAGATAGTAGGCCTGGCTTATTAAACACAATGCATTGTCTTTAGCAGAGGTACTTTGGTACGTAGCAAATCAGCATAAACTGTTGGAATCTCACGCACTGCTGATTCAGAAGGACAGGAATATCATTTCAAGACTATTGATAACGGAACCAACACACACACACACGCACACACACACACACACACACACACACACACACACACACACACACACACACACACACACACACACACACATTTCAAACGAATATTCTCACAGACGATTTTACTCATACTTTCACATATACACGCTCACACACATACCAGTTCTTATACAAAATATTTGTATCAAAAGAGTAATTTCACAAATAGTCGAAGTTTATTTTGATCAAATCAATCTATAATTATTATTATTTGCGATATATGATGAACTCCCCCGTCTGCTTGCTAAACAAACTGCACAAATGATTTTTTTTATAATGATCAAATGTTCGTGCCGCACATTAGCTCACTCTTTCCATCAAATCGACGCTGTCTGAACAGGTGCATGGTGTGCCACGCGTCAAGTGGCGAAGTGATCGTAGAGCAATGTGAAATGAAGTATTTTGTTCAAGAACACAACACACCACCCAGCCTAGGAATTGAAATCACGATCTCGCGACCGTAAGTATAACACTCTAACCACTAGCCCATACGCCTTGCGATATATACACATATACATATTAATATTCATACAAATACAGACAATAATTACACGCATATATACTTACAACCATTCACACTTTGTCGAGCTACCCCGCTGTCAGTCCTATGACTTAGGTATACTGTACTATAGTTGAGGTTACATATTATGTAAATGAGAACGACAAGCTAAAAGGGAGTAGTCAGATATAGAATAAAATAAAGTACAGGAAACATAAATCTAGAAGTACGTTAATGGGGTCAGATTTTCGATTAAACTTGTATTTTTAGCACACTAGAGTTCATAACAAAAGTGTAATTATTAGTATAATATAGGGGGCGGGTGAACCAGTGGTGCGTTTGTGTACATGATATAACTAATTTATGAGAAAAGAATTAGAGCTAAAATCAGATTAACGATATACACTAATCGTATTTTAATATTACTATCTCTATGTGGTAATGCTGAATTGCCAATCAAAATCAATCCAATCTGGATTGAGATGAGACAAACGAAGGAAGGTAGAAATACTGAAGCATTACAAAATAGAAGTTATACTAACTAGAAGGGTAAGATCTACAGGGCTTGACTAATAATAATAATAATATCAATAGTGCATTTAGGCTAGAGCTAATACGTGTTAAAGATATCACTACAGATTTTTTATAGCCAACACTGATTTGTTACGAACGAAGACGGATAAATGGGTAATGGGTGTATATGCATATTTCAGGAGTCCTTGCCTCTTCTTCAGCACCACATCCAACCCATTAAAAAGCCACGAACTCATTGCTTAAATAGCCACAAAAATAGTATATAGTATGTAATATATAATGGTTGCATAACAAAATATGATATCCCTACACATAATTAAGAGCTAATACACTTATTTTTAGTATTGTGTTGGAAGGACGCACAGTATATGTGCGGTCATGCCTTTTATTACGTCACCTCGTTGGTTAATGAGATTTAATCTACACTTAATTATTTCATAAGTCTCATATATACACACGCACACATACACACAAAAACATATTTTATTGCTAACTTTATATGGGTGTGCTTTAAATATCATTCAACAAGCAATTTCATACTCAATCTCTTTATCAGCAAGCAACCATGGAAAACTAGCACAAGACGTAAAATTAGATTTGTTTCTATCCCTAAAACTGCAAATGTGATTAAAATATCTGCATTTAAAATTATTTGAGCTAACTCTAACATATACATAGCCATTTCTAATTGTACGTACATAACATATATTTACGACTTTCTTAGTAAAGCAATATCTACATCTCAACACACACACACACACACACACACACACACACTCACACACACACACACTCACACACACACACACACACACATAAAATACGTACAAAAGTGGATGTAGATATACACTTACATGTATATACTTATGTATATATGCATGTATAACGTATACATATATGTATTCGTATATGTATATACGTATGTATGCAGAAAAACAAGATCGTACGTTCGCGCGCGCGCACATAAATATCTGTCTATCTATCTATCAATCAATCTATCCATATATATATATATATATATATATATATATATTTATTTATTAAGCAAACATTAATGAAAATGGAGAAGAGCAAAGAGAAAAACGGAAAAATAAGACAAAAAATTATACACGCACGCACACAAACACACATACATACACATACACACACACACACACGCACACAAGTATGTATGTATATATGTATACACACACACTTATACATATGCATATGGCTGTGTGGTAAGAAAACTTTCCAACTGTATGATTCCTAGTTCAGTTCCATTGCATGACATTTTTGATGTCTTGCATTATATCCTCGAGCCGACCAAAGACTCGTGAGGGGATTTGGTAAACGGAAACTGGAAGAATTCTGTTATTTATCATCTCTCTGTCTCTCTATAGATAGATGTGTGTTTGTGTTCGTCTCCCACCGCCGCTTGATAACAAATGTTAGCTTGTTCATGCACCGATAGCTAGTTGTTCGACAGAAAGAGTCCGATAGAATAAGTACTGGGTTCGAATTGTTCGATTGAACCCTTCGAGATGTTGGTTAACTAACTATGTTCGCAGTTCAATGACTGAAGCATATAGAAGATAAAAAGAAAAAAAAAAAGAAGTTGGTAGTAAGCTCAAGAACATAAGATCGTAAATTCGATTCCTGGACCGGGCCTCACGCTGCATCCTTGAACAAAATACTTCATTTCCCGTTATTCCAGTCTACTTAGCTGAACATGAATTCCGATCAATTGCATCTCCTTCCGACTCTCATATCCTGGATATTCAGCTGGGTCAGAGGTGACAGAACTTACAATCTTTTTATCATTTACTTGCTTCAGTCATTAGACTGCAGCCATGTTGGAGCACCGCCTTGGAAAATTTTTAGTCGAACGAATCGACCTCAGTACTTATTTTTCTTAAAGCCTGGTACTTATTCTATCAGTCTCTTTTGCCGAATCGCTATGTTATGAGGAGGTAAACACACCAACAACGATTATCACGTGGTGGTAGGACACAAATACAGACACAAACATATACATTTATACATATACATATATATATATAGGTGGTTTCAAAAAGTTCTCGGACTAGTTTTGTAGCGCGCCATTAGATGACAGCACACGGTTGCCTGTGCAGTGAGAGCTAGCATTCACTTTCACGAGGCAGTGTGCCAAGTGACATCACTGTGTTTACTTCGCAAAATTTGTATTTTTGTGATTACGTGTATGCTGTAGTCTGCGATTTTTGTCATGGACAGGAAGTTGGAACAAAGATCCAATGTGAAATTTTGCCTTAAACTTGGGAATTCTGTTTCAGAGACATTGAGTAAGCTTGCGGCAACGAGGGTGTACGCAATATTTCGAGTGGCATGGGAGCTTCAAAAGTGAAAGAACGTCCCTGGAAGACGAAGAGCGATCTGGAAGACCTGCCACGATCGTCAGCCCCGGAAATGTAGAGAAATTTCATCAACTTGGGCGTGAGGATTGTCGGAGGACAACCAATGACGTTTTGAAGCGTTTGAGGAAGAATATTCGGCGAAAGCGTCCAGATCTGTGGATTCTTCACGACGACAATGCAACCTGTCACCGAGCTCTTCTCTCTCGTGGGTTTCTTGCAAAAAAATAGCATGGTATCGCTTCCGTACCACTCTGTTCACCAGATTTAGCCCCTGCGAACTTTCATCTCTTCCCCAAGATTAAAATGTAGCTCAAAGGTCACCGTTTTAACACCGTAGTCGAACGCTGGGGCCAATGTATTACTGTGCAAGATGACTATTTGGAAAGAGAAGGTAATTAAGTTATTTTCTATTAAATAAAAATAATTAATCCCGGAACATTTTGATACCACCTCGTATGTACGTACTCACACGACAGGCTTCTTTCCGCTTCCCTTTTACTTACAAAGCCTTTGTCGACCCGAAGATACAGTAGAAGACATTTGTCCGAGGTGCCAGGCAGTGGGACTGAACCCGGAACCGTATAGTTGCAAAGTAAACTTCTTACCGCACAGTCACGTTTGGGACACTTGGAGACCTTTTCTCCCTCTCTTTTCATTGCAACTACAATCCTTCTGCAGACCTCCCCATATTGGTCACAAGACAGTCATCAAACAGTACAATTGTTGCAAGCCAAACTCTTGTGTCACATTTTAATACAACGGTCATAGAATGACCGATTATGTAGGTTTCGGGTGGTTTCTGCAACCACTGTTGCTGCTTTTTGTTGCCAATGCAGATGCCGCCGCCGCAGCCGCAGCCGCTGCAGCCGCTGCCGCCGCCGCCGCTGCTGCTGTTTCTGATGACGACGACGACGACGATGATCATCATCATAATGAGGGCAATGATGACGCTGTTTTAACTCTAAAGCCACGACTTACCTTTTCTTTCTTCACACAACTCCAGTCATCCTCTCAAGAGCAAATACCAATCAAATTTCGCAATACCTTGAGATCTAAGAAAACATCGCACACGCGGGCGCACACTCACACACACAAATATATATCATCACCTTCCTATCCCCTTTCTCTCTGTTTCTGTCTGACTGTCTGTCTGTCTGTCTGTCTATTTGTCTCCCTCCGTATACATACGTATGTGAGTATAATTTGGTGTATATATATATATATATATATATATATACATATACTGATAATTTGATATATATATATATATATATATACATATACTAATATGTACAGATATGTGTATAGCTGTATACATAAGTTCATATATATATATATATATATATACACATATATATACACACATACATCATATATACACGCTTATATACATATATGTATATATATATATATATACATATATATATATACATCATATATACACGTTTATATATATATATATATATATATATATATATACACACACACAAGCATACATACACACACACAAACCTCCCTGGCATTGACGAAACAAAGGGGTGTAGGTTAGGTTGGAGAAGCAAGCTGACACTTTGAGTGTGTGAAATGTGGTACCTGTCACAGTGATGGTGTCTGCACACATCCCTTCAATGCGTGCTCATCGATGCTTGTTTTAGATTCAATCTCTGTTTACTTACCAATTCACGTTTCCACACAAAATAAAAACGTAAACCAAATTTACAAATAATTTATCGCTATCAGATAAAAGGAAAGAAGTGAAAAAAAAAGCAAAACAAACAAACAAACAAAATAAACAAAGCAAGAATTAGAATGAAGGGATAAAAAACAAAAAATAAAAAAAAAAACGCATGACGAGTTGTATATGACACTTTCTTCAGGCAGATTTTTCAATGCAATGGAGTTTATACATCCGTTTGCGTGTATATATAGTTGTGCATGTATATGAATATATGGATATCTATATATGCATATATATATATATATATATATATATATATA
>NC_068993.1:33543557-33544625 GCF_001194135.2 Octopus bimaculoides
TTGGGCAATGTCCAGCGAATATGGTGGGTAGGGCATCGTTTCCCATTCAAACTGTTCCAGCCTTTGGAATGTCATCCTCGCTGTATCTGGCCGAGCATTATCCTGATGGAAGAATACTTTTCGTCTTAAAAACAAAGATGGTCGTTTTTCTTCTAGCACTGACTTAAGCCGCTCAAGCTGCTCGCAATAGATCTCCTTTGTTATCGTTTGGTTTGGGTTTAAAAGTTCAAAGTGGACTAAACCTTTCATATATCCTACCAAACAGATAACAACACCTTACGTGGGTGAAGACTTTCTTTAGCCTGGGGTGCCAGTGTTTCTTCTTTCCCTTCTCTCTTCAGCGCTTGACAGTTTTATAGAGAATCCATTTCTCTTCGCCAGTCACTATTCGGTCCAAAATAGGTTCATTCGTTAGACATTACAGCTAAGATGAGCGCACATTCACTGTCTGCGTGCGATTAGACTCGGAGACTTTATAAGGAACCCAATGACTCAATTTGCTGACTGTTCCGATGACACGCAGGTGTCGATGAATAGTTGAATGACTAAATCCAAGCTTCTCTGCTAGTTTCTCAACAATTACGGTGGGATTCTGTTCCACCAGGGTTTGCAGGATGTCTTCGTCGAGCGCTACAGGTCTTCCAGGACGAAGCTCGTCTTTTAGGCTATAGTTTCCGGCTTGGAATTTCTGGAACCACCGTTGATACTGGCTTACGCTTATTGTCGGATCCCTCTATACTACATTAATATTCCTCGCACTTTCCATTGCGTTGTTGCCTTTATTGGACTCGCAAAGCAAAATATACCGATTATGCTCCTTTGTCACTTCCATTAGAGCTTTGAAAAAAATGACTGTTAAAATCGAACCGCACTCTTCAAAACTTGCACTAAGAATAAGGACAAGGTAAAATTACTACCTGCTTTTAGAGCAAGTTGATGCAGGTAGTTTATCCCGTCCCCCTCCGACTTTCAGTTTATGCAATTGAAAAAACTGCATTATTTATGGGATGACACAGTCTCCCTCTCTCTCTCTCTCTCTCTCTCTGTATACACACACACACACACACA
>NC_068993.1:33544635-33545833 GCF_001194135.2 Octopus bimaculoides
ATATATATATATATATATATATATATATATATATATATATATATATATATGATGTATGTATATATGTATTATATATGTATGTATATGTGCATACACACATGCATGCAAGAACACATGTACGCATATAGATATACGAGGTGATATCAAAAAGTTCTCTGGCAGATAACAGCACACGGTTGCCTGCGCAGTAAGAGCTAGCAGTGACCTTCATGAGGCAGCGTTTTGGGTGACATCGCTGTGTTTACTTCGCAAGGTGTGGAATTTGTGTTTTTATGTATGCTGTACTCTGCGATTTTGTAATGAACAGGAACAAAGTACCAACATGAAACAGAGACACTGTGGATGTTTCGGCAAGCTTAAGGTGACGAGCCAATGGATCGTACGCAATGTTTCGAGTGGCACGGGTGCTTCAAAAATGAAAGAACATAATTGGAAAACGATGAACGATCTGGAAGACCTGCCACGAACGTCATCCTTGGAAATGTGGTATTGTGCATCGAGAATTTGATCTCTTGGTCCAAACCATAGCAAGTGTTCTACTGCGACATTTTGAAGCGTTTGAGGGAGAACATTCGACAAAAGCGACCGGATCTGTGGAGCGCAAAGAATTGGATTCTTCACAACGACAATGCACCCTGGCACCGAACTATCATCACTCGTGAGTTTCTCGCCAAAAGCAAAATGACATCGATTCCGCATCTGCCATATTCGCCAGATGTAGCACCTGCGAATTTCCATCACTTCCCCAAGATGAAAATGCAACTCAAAAGTCACCTTTTTAATACCGTTGTTGAGATCCAGATCGAATCGCAGAAGGTCCTCGACTTCCTTACGGAAAACGACTTCCCGGCCGGATTCCAAAAGTAGCAGGAACGCTGGAACCGGTGTATTGCTGCGTAAGGTGACTATGCGGAATGTGATGATGTTAAAACTTAGATAAATAAGTTATTTTTTATTAAACATAACTAGTCCGGGAACTTTCTGATACTACCATATGTTTTCGCACATGTACACACTGGCGTAGCCATGGGTGACGTTGCATATAAAGATCTTATTACATAACTAGCAGAGGCACCCGGCGTTGCTCGGGAATGAAATTGTTGCTTATTGGTACTTGGAAACTTTTACGAAAATTAAAATGGGGATTAAATGAAACAAATGATTTACGTGAATATCCTCACAAGAGTAATTGAAATAA
>NC_068993.1:33546472-33547497 GCF_001194135.2 Octopus bimaculoides
ATAAACATGAAATGAAAAAGTCGTATAAATAAAAGCTCTTGTACGGAATGTTTAAATTTGTGGACTTAGTAAATATTTCGAACCATTTTAAAGGAGTGAATCATAAATATGAAGAGCCTAGCATTTATCCGAGGTCAAATTATTCGTGCATCACAAGTATGGAAGCATTTGGTGAAGTCGATTTCACGTGAAAAGCGAATGCACAGACATCTCTATTTTATATATTAGATGAACGTCATAAAAATGTTTTACATATTTCGACAATACATGTATGCAATACGTACGTACTTATATACGTACATACATTCATACACAAATATGATTGTGTGTGTATGTATGTGTGAGTGTAAGTGTGTGTGTATGTGTGTACAGCTTGTAGATGTAATCTGTTGGTTATGTATGTGTGCGTGCGTGTGAATGTGCGTGTGTGAATGTGTATGTATGTATGTGTGTATGTGTGTGTATATATGTGTATGTGTGTATGTGTGTGTATGCGTGTGTATGTGTATATGTGTATATATGAGTGTGTGTGAGTATACGTGTGTGTGTGTGTGAGTGTATGTGTATGTGTGTGTACATATGTAGTGGTGGACTGCTCTGGGCAGGTCCTCTGTATGTGAATCTTCTCCAGCACTATATACGACCTAACAGGGCCTGTACCCTCTCTTGACTGCTTTAATTAGATAACTGGGACTTCGGCTACCATAACTAAACGCAGTATGAATTCTGGAATGTTTTCCCGTCGTCTTCTCCAGGTAGGCTGATTTGAACTTAGAATGGAGAGAGTCGGAAGATATACAGTAAAGTATTTCTGCTGATACACCAATGATTCTGCCATTCTTGCATTCGCAGAGCAATGTGAAATGAAATGATTTGCTCAAGGACACAACACGTCATCCGGTTCAGAAATCGAGCCCACAATTTGGCGATCGTGAGTAAAACACATAAAGCAGTCGGACACGCACCTTCACACACACACACACACACACACACACACACACACACACACACACACACACACACAC
>NC_068993.1:33547684-33559593 GCF_001194135.2 Octopus bimaculoides
TATATATATATATATATATCAAAACGATGTGTGATAATACTATTCCACATATACAAAAACAGCTATACCAACAATCCAACGTACCTCCATCATCAGCTGCCCCACGGATATCATTATCGTTTCGACACATGGACTGTACCATTCAATCCGCTGTTGTCAGCAGCACTAAAATAAGTGTTGTTTGGGAATAAGCATACCAAAGACACTACAACTTTCAAATACATTTACACTATGTACAACAGTATCGGTAAATAAATTCGTTAAGTAAATCTATAACCAACTCCTAAATATGTAACTAAACAGTGACTAAACCTTTAAGTCATATAAAAAATATTCCCCACTGTCTTCCATAGTATAATATAAATGTGAAAGTTTAATAACCACATTCCTTTAATCTAAATATAGGCAGGATTAAACATTAACTTTAAAATTAAACTACAACAACGAAACACATAAATCTATGTACATCTGTATGTACACACACACACACACACACACACACACACACACACACACACACACACACATGATTGTATATATAGGCTCTTTAAAAACATAGGACTCAATATCTATAGAAGAGGAACATAACTCAGTTAACTTTCTTGATGCTAATTTAGGACAGTTTTACACAGGCCTTATCATAAACCTAATACAAACCTTAAATACATTCATAGAAATAGCAACCACCCAAAAAGTATAACCCGATTAATAGTAGAAAATATATCAATCCGAATTAATAAACTCAGAGCGAACGAAGAAGTATTTAAACTAAATGCGGACTTTTATAATTTCGCTATAGAAAATGCGGGATATAGAGAAAAAAATCCTTAACGATAGTAATAGTATAGATAATATAAGTGACGAGACGGACCATACTGTCAATAATCATGATAGTATGCTTAATATGGAAAACGCCACTAATCAAATAGAACAGACAGTAATGAGAGTTAAGGATAGAAAATCTGTGAAATTAGAATATAACAATAGAGTTCCTAGAAACAAAAAGAAGAGTACAAATTTACTTGAATATGTGCCAATAAAGTACAAAGTAGCTTAGATAGGAATGGACCTACTAAGAAGTCCCGTTCAGATATGGTAGGTAACAATACATAAACTCTATAAATAGTAATATACAAATAATTGACAAATATGATGTAAAATATAATAGCACACAAACCCAATGCCGTAAAAAGACCCTGATAAAGAGATTACACACTTTTACAAAAAGCTTAGGTAGAGATAGAAATACATACTTTAGTAAAATGGATACCTCTAGGTATATCGAATAGTATAGAATTCCGTTCGGAAAACAAATAATTTCCAATATACCGAAATTGTTTTATTCGGCATTGACTAAACCTTTTTCAAAAGACAATAAATACTACAGAATTTTTAATAAAAATCAGATTAGATTAGCTTTCTGTAATAACAAAAATCTAGCGCAAATTAAAGCTGCACACAACAATAGTAAATTTAAAGGTTTCGATATGAGAGTAGCAATACTAGTAAACAGAATTATAGTTATAGATCAATAAATAGCAACAATGTCAAAACGATCGGATAAACCGTGGGTGACACAGCTGGGTAGCAGAATAGGAACTATGATTTGACAACCAATGGCGTTGAAGAGACCCGAGGGAGCTCTGCAGTTGGCCTGGAAGTAGTGGATATGAGTCCTAGAGGGCAAAGTACTCAGAATGTTGTCTCTGTAAAGAGGACTAATAGCTCAGAAGATAGATAAGAGAATATAAAAAATCCCATCAAGAGTAAGTGAAGTGGATGATAATCATGGAAATACTAAAACTATTAGTTGCAGAGAATTGCCAATCATTTAAGTTCGTTTAGAAATAAGGACAAAATGAGTACTGTCAGCTTTAGTAAGCTAATTTGGACACTTAAAGATAGTAACAAAGTATTTTCTATTGCTTGGAAAATTATTAACTAAAGCAAAACCTTATAGAATAGGTGATAATAGATGTAACGTTTACTCTTTTATTTGTTTCAGCCATTTGACTGCGGCCCTGCTGGAGCAGTGCCTTTAGTCGACCCCGGGACGTATTCTTTGTAAGCCAAGTACTTACTCTATCGGGCTCTTTTGTAGAAACGCTAAGTTACGGGGACGTAAACACACTAGCATCGGTTGTCAAGCGATGGTGGGGGAACACACACACACACACGCACGATGGGCTCCTTTCAGTTTCCGTCTACCAAATCCACTCACAACATACCAACACCGGTTGTCAAACGGCGATGGAGAACAAACACACGCACGCACACACACATGACTATGAATACGACCGGTTTCTTTCAGTTTCCATCTGCCAAATCGACTCAATGCCTTTGTCGGCCCGAGGCTAGGGTAAAAGGCATCTGATTAAAGTGCCACGTAATGGGACTGAACTCTGAGAGAGAGGGAGTGAGAGAGAGAGAGAGAGAGAGAGAGAGAGAGAATAAGGGGAAATAGGTGACTGTGTGTATTACGTGAATGTGTATATAATATTTATGAGACATCCGTTTCTTAGAAAGGTGTTTTCTTAGAAAGTGAGTTTATCAGCCTTCTACAGCAACAAAAGGAAAACCACACTAACAACAATTACAACAACAACACCATATACTACTCTAGTTGCAAGAACAAAACCAGCAGTAGGACACTGATGGCCTAAAATAGAGCAACCACCACCACCACCAACTCTACCGCCGGCGCAATCAAAGGCCAAAATAACGATGACGACAAAAATGACAACAGCAATAATAACTTTTAATTTAAGAGCATACATACTAAGTTTAGGGAGAGAGGTTTCGTTGATACTATTGAAGCTGTTATTTGACTGGTACTAAATTTTATGAATGTCCAGAGAATGAAATAGGAAATTGATTTCGGCAGGATATGAACTCATTACGTAAAGACATAACTAATATTGCTAAGTAATTTCTTTCACTCGACTCTCTACTAATTCAGTCAACTCACCACCCTTAATAATGGCCCCTAATTTAGGCACAAGGCCCGCAAATTTGAGAGAAGTGGGGTCCATCGATATCATAGACTTCAGTATTTGACAGGGGCTTTACTTTATCGACCCTCGAATAATGATATACAATGTTGACCTCCACAGGATTAGGACTCAGAACATAAAAAGTTGAAATAGATGCCGGAAGGTATTTTTTCCCCGACACTCTGACGATTCTGCCAATTCACCAACGTTGTTGCAAAGCTTAGCAGAAGGCTAACAATTCATGGTGACTGGGAGTAGTCGATTATACGGGCCCTATTATTCAACTAGTACTATATTTTATCGACTCCGAAACGAAAAAGGGCAAAGTTGACCTCGGGTGGATTTGAACTCGAGACATAAAGTGCAGTAAGAAATGCCGGAACGTACCTTTTTCCGACGGTCTAACGATTCTGCTGGTGCACCGCCTTCCATAATGATGGTTTCAAATTTTGGCACAAGGCCAGCAATTTCATAGGGTGCGAGGAGGTGGGGGCTAAGTCGATTACATCGATCTCAGTGCTCAATTGATACTTATTTTCACGACATGAAAACGATGTAAAGCAAAGTCAACCTCGGCGGAATTTTAACACAGAACATAGAGGCGGACGAAATGCTGCTAAGCATTTTATCCGGCGTGCTAACTACTTTATCAGCACATCGCTTCACCGCCTTCGCCTTCACCGTCCATAATAATGTCACTAGAAATTTCTAGAAAATGAAAGCCGTTGTGAATTCGAGGTGCAATGGAATGGAATGTGGTTGAACTAGCTTCGATATAAGGCGCCCCCTACATTTCAGATACGCACGTTTTGTCAACATCAGCGAACAATAACGATGTACTTCGTTGTGCTGGAGGTGCGGCAGTGCAGAGCGAGGGAGAGGAGAAACAAGGGTACGAGGGTACAATTGCAGGGTAGAAGAGAGAGAAAAGGAAACATCTTGCTTACTTTTATAGCTGGATGTATGTCTATAGTTACATATGTAAACATATATACGTTAGTTTCTATGCGTGTACACGTGTGTATACGCGTGTGTGTGATACATACACACACACGCACACGCATATATAAACATATGTTTGTATACACACAAACACAATCTGATACGGGTTAACACAGTGTGTGTGTGTGTGTGTGCATCTCGCTACGTATGTATGTTGTGTGTGTGTGTGTGTGTATGTGTGTGTGCGTGTGCGTGCGTGCGTGTGTGTGTATCGTACAAACATTTCAACATGACCGTGTCATAAAATATGCTAAGAATGACAATAAGCAATGTGACTAACGAGATTAATGATTTCTGTTCAGGTTATCGCATATTTTATATACTTTTTCTATTTTTCTATTTTTCTTTCACCCCATCTTTATTCAATTAAAATAAAATACTTACAGATTAGTAGTGCATAGTAAACTGGGTAGAGTAATAGAATTTTATTTGCATTAATTATCATTAATTATCTCACCCTCATTAATGGTATTTGAAAATACATCGCATGTTTTATTTTTCATATCCTATACAGAGTGCAGTAAAAGAAAAAAACTCTCTTAAATTCATTCTTGATAAATGTTCCAACAGCAAATACACGGTGTGCATCGCTCCAAATCATAATGGTATACAAAAATTTACGTTGAATCCTACCGAGGATTAAATGTCACTTCGTCGGTTACGACGGTGAATGTTCCAGTTGGTCCAATCAACGGAACAACCTGCTCGTGAAACTAGCGTGAAATTGGTTGAGCACTACACAGACGCACGTATCTTTAACGTAGTTTTCAGAGAGATTCAGCGTGACACAGATTGTGACAGAGCTGGCTCTTTGAAATAAAGGTACTACTCATTTTTGCCAGCTGAGTGAACTGGAGCAATGTGAAATAAAGTGTCTTGATGAAGGACACAATGTGCCGCCGGTTATCGATCACCTTGCTTTACGATCGTGACCGAATAACTTAACCACTAAGTCACGCACCTTCAACTCCTCAGGATTATGTTACGGGTTGTCACGTAAGTGAGGTACTCGGCAACTTATTTGCTAATTCATTGAGTAGGTACTTGGGTGACCGAGAAATAAATAATCATCGTCGACAATGACGAGGATCCATGACTGTAAACGATTACTCGTCCGCTAAGTCTATGACTTTGTGCCAATGTTAGAAATCAATATTGATTCTCTGTGAAAACGTAGAAATTCTTGGCAAACGCCTTTTCTACTTTTCGGTAACTACCCTGTACTTGTTAGTTCACCTCGCAGACGGGCTGAGGTGTCAGATAATCGAGAATCTTCAGAATCATTTGGAATCCTATCCAGGAGAGATTTATTTCGTATCTGATTAACAAGTTCTCTCAAAAACTCCGGCGTTTTGGAAATGTTTTATAATTCAGTGGTATCTGGAAGACGCTCAATATGACGCTAATGCTATTTTCACAAAACACTAGAAAGGCAAAGGAAAATATATTAATTTTAAATGAAAATTCTATGGCGCAGCTTCAGTAACTACCGTAAATAGTTGGTCTTGTAGTCTACCACCCTGAATATTTTCCTCCCTCTAATATTAATATCTCTTATTTGGTTACTGTGTCCGGTTTTGTAGGCAAAACTGTGTGTTTAACTGAATTGATTCCAGTGTATTAGCGGTATGAGAACGATAATAAACGAAGTTGAACCCGTAAAGTTTTGCTCTGAGAATGAATGCATTTCTCTACACAAAAGACAATCTACAGCTCAGCCGATTGATGGACATATATATTTAAGCGCTGCGACTAGAGCTAGAACATAGCCGTGTTAAAAGGATAGCAGTTTATTGAGGAACATTATGGTCGACGAGTATTTTTTGCTTGAGAGCTGTACTGGCAATTAAGACTCCATTCGGTGAAATGAAGCTTCTGAAAAAAGAAACATTGCTTTACAAACAACGATTTTCCCCTTCCCAAAATCTAGGGCTTGCTGGAGCCCACCAAAGAAACCAAGATTTACATACGAAGTTATTTCAAACTGGAAACGTTGGGTGAGTTTTTTTTTGTTTTAATGAATTCTTTAATACAGTAAAATAATCGTGAATGAGGGAAAGCAATGGCATTTGTGAAAATACGAAAAATTTAAGCACTTGGTGAGCTTGATGTTGTTGTGGTGGTGGTGTTGGAGGTAGTGGTGGTGTTGGAGGTAGTGGTGGTGTTGGAGGTAGTGGTGGTGTTGGAGGTAGTAGTGGTGTTGGAGGTATGGTTGTGTTGGAGGTAGTGGTGGTGTTGGAGGTATGGTGGTGTTGGAGGTAGTGGTGGTGTTGGAGGTGGTGTTGGTGTTGGAGGTAGTGGTGTTGGAGGTGGTGGCCGTGGTGGTGTGTTCGCATTTGTGCGCATGTATATATTCTGCAACATATATAAACTGTGTGTGTGTTGTGTGTGTGTACATATACATCGTTTTTATATACACACACACACACACATATAAATACATATGTATTATAAATGTAACATTTATAATACAGAGATACACATCTAACCAATGTAAATATACATAATTGTAATCATGCACAAACACACGGCTTGTGCGTCTGTGTGTGTATGTGCGTGTTTGTGTGTGTGTGTGTGTTTGCGTGTGTGTGTGTGTGTGTGTGTTTTTGTGTGTGTGTGTGTGTGTGTGTGTTTTTGTGTGTGTGTGTGTGTGTGTGTGTAAGAATGTATGCGTGTGTGTAATTCTGCAGAAAATAGCAAGTCTTTTGTGTGGGAGAAGAATTATAATGATTTACAAATGGAGAGAAGGTCCAACGAAGCCAGTTTGCCTCTAAAATAAATAATTGCAGACTTAATCATAACCCAGTTGAGAAATGTTGTTGCTACAAGCATTTGAAATGGCAATTTATAAATAGATTCTTAAACATATTTGTTATTTATTAAAGAGCAAATGGTAAATGGTGCTGTTGGAGAGCAAAAGATAATGAGTATTACTGTGGTGAACATTAGAATCGTAGGGCTAGTTGTAAGCTATCGTACAGCTGGGAAAAAGGTAAGCTATTACATTGCAGGACTGGAGGTAAACTACAGTTCTGCAGGGTTAAGGGTAAATTATAGTACTTCTAGGCAACAGGTAAGCTGCCGTATTGCAGGATTTCAAGTTAACTACCGTGCTGCAGGTCTATGGAGAAACTGCTGTACTGCACGTAAAGAGGCAAGTTAACATATCTTAGGGTAACTTGTAAACTAACGCACTGCTATGCAAAAAGGTAAGCTCTCATATTGCAGGACATGAGGCAAACTATTGTATTGCAGGATAGAAGGAGACTAATGAAGTACAAATTCTAGGGGTGAAGGGAGGTGAGTAAGGTATTGTACAATAGCTTAAACTATCGAACTGTAGAGCAAAAGTTAAGTTATCGTACGTACTCTTTGGCAACAGGTAAACTCACGTACTTGTATAGAGTAAAAGGTAAGCTATTTTATTGTAGGGCAAGAAGTATCATATCGTACAGTTTTTTGGGCAAGAAATAAACTCATATATTTTCATTTAACTGAGTTCATGACGGTGTTTCTAATTCTTTCAACAATAACAACAAATTTTAGCTTCGACCTGTGCCATACTTAGATATTCCAGCTACAGTGAAGCTGTCAGCTGTTTTGTGTCACTTGTAATGAACGCAACGCATGTTCTTGGGGAGATGAAATGGTGCCATTGATAAGTATTGAACTTACGACTTCAAAACTACTGCTGCTTGTGGTTCGTTGTTATTATTCAGATGCACGTTTATTTCATTAATCTGGCAATTAACCATGGCATTCTAACCATAGCCGCTCCGTCAAGTTTTCAGATATAGTGTATCTAGAACTACATTATCAAATGTGACTTCTTGATTGTTTAAAGACGGTATTGGATATTTTGGTTGCTCTTTCTAATAAGATCGAGTGATCAGTGGGATTTGAACTCAAACCGTAATAGTATTTTGTTCAACATTTTGCTATGCACTACTGTCATTATAATAATAACTGTTGATAATTTAGAACGTATGGCCAACATCGGTCTTAATATGCGACTGGTGCTTTATTTTATCAACTCAAAAAGTAAGGCTGACTTCAGCAAGATTTGAACTTAATACGTAAAAAAGCTGGAACTAATACAAGGCATTTTCCCAGTCTTTAACGATTCTTCCAACTCTATACCCTTTGCATTATAATAGTGGTTTCAAAATTTGTCACAGGACCAGCAGTTTTTGAGGGGAGGGGAAGTCGATTTCATTGACGCCAGTACTTGACTGGTACTTATTTTATCGACCTCGAAAGGATGAAAGGCAAAGTCATCCTCGACGAAATTTATACTTAAAATACAAAGACGGATAAAATACCGCTAAGCATTTTATCCGCCTTTGCATTATAATAATTCTTATCAGATAGGCATATGGCCACCGATACGTAAGGAAATGAAATCTGTCGATTGAACTGACCCATTACATGAATGATATTTATTTTATCAATGCTATTGCAATCAAATTCTTTTTGTAGAACAGAAGGAAGTGGGTGAAGATTATAGGACTCCTTCATTCCGTTCCCCTATTGTTAATCCATTGCAGAATGATAGCCTTGGCTTACCGTGGTCGGCCTATCTCTGCCTTTTGTAGACCACTCTATCTATGATCACCTAGTGTGAGTTGCACGGCGTGCTCCCATGGTAAGGGGACTAACTCTGTCTACTGGCAACTGAGTGGAAATTGAACCTTTAATGTAAAGCTCGAGAATAGATATTTGAAGGCATCTTGGCTAACGTTCCAATAATTCCAAGAATCCACCGGCTTTGACTGATATTTTTTGTATCTACTCTGAAAGTGTAAAGAACAAATTTGATCTTGGTGGTATTTGAACCGACAGTGTAGAAAGCCCGTACAAACCGCTCAAGCTGTTCTCTCCGATGCTCCAATAACCCTGCTAAGTCGCTGCCTTGTTACAGTTAAAAATGCCCTCAGCTGCTCAGATAGCCACCCTTGCTAGCTATGCAGATGATACAAAAGTTTCTCAGACAATGCGTGACCTAGACATTGGCATGAGCATAGATGCATCTTTCTAAATGCCTATTACCAATTTGGTAATAAGAGTCAAACGGCTAGCTGGATGGATCCTTTGCAATTTCAAAACAAGTGAAAAGGAGACAATGATGGTCCTTTGGAGGGCATACGTCCTCAGCCGTTTGGAGTACTGTTCCCAACTATGGTCACTACACAATATAAAATTAACGGCGGAACTCGAAGCAATCCAACAAAGCTACATAAAGAAAATCGTCTCAATGCAACGTATCAGCTACTGGGAAAGACTGAAAGAATTAAAACTCTTCTCCCTAGAATGAAGGCGGGAAAGATATGCAGTAGCATACATCTGGAAAATCCTGGAAGGCCTTGTACCAGACTTTGGCGCTGAAAGTTACACAAACAGCAGAACAGGTCGCCACTGCAAAGTGCCAAAAATCCCAGCATCGGTCTCAAAATGCAGGACCAGATAGTGCAACAGTTTGGATTTCAAGGCCTCACAGCTCTTCAATATCCTTCCGAAATGTCTGAGAGACCTACATCATGTGGATATAGGTGTCTTCAAAACAAAACTGGATCTTCTCCCGTGAAGGGTTCCAGATGAGTCTACCTCACGGCAGGAAACACAGATGAGGGCAGCAGCATTAAACACCCTCATTCACCAAATGCTACATATCAGGAGGCTTCAAATAATGGCGTAGCACAGTCAAGGTGGTGCCCCAGCATGACCACAACTTTGAAGCAAAAACAATTTAAAGAAAGAAAAAAAGAAAATATATTTATTATTTCCCTTATTTATCCACTAAACCTATACACTCATAAACATACACATGCCTATATACACACATGCATACTAACATACATGCATACAGACAGACAGACATGCACTCATACATATATGCCACACACACACACACACACGCACACACACACACACACACACACACACACAAGTCGTTGACATTGTAATGCCAGTTTCGAGCTAAGAGTCGACCTTTTGCGCAGACTCTCGATCTCCTAGAAATAGTTGTCTATATCTCCATCAAAACAAACCCTGCCGTCTAATAAATTGAAAAAGACATTGAAAAAAAAATTGGGGATATATTCTTTTCTACTCTAGGCACAAGGCCCGAAATTTTTGGGGAGGGGGCCAGTCGATTAATCGACCCCATTACGTAACTGATACTTAATTTACCGACCCCGAAAAGGTGAAAAGCAAAGTCGACCTCGGCGGAATTTGAACTCAGAAAGTAAAGACAGACGAAATACCGCCTAGCATTTCGCCCGGCGTGCTAACGTTTCTGCCAGCTCACCGCTTTAAATTGGGGATATATTACGACGTAAAGATCACAGTTGAAACGCCATTGATTTTGTGAATTCACAGGCCTTATTTAGGGCTATACAACAAAAACAAGGAAAACAACAGAAGCCAAATCTACAGCAACTCATATACAACTGTCTCAAATAATCCAGGTAGCTGCGAAAAGACGTGAGTTTCACGTTCTGTCCGATCACAGCTCGTTTGGAACTGGTCTTCAGTGATGCCGACAACTACGACGATGACAACAACAGCAACAACAACAACAACAGATGTCCTCCGTGTATAACACAAACCAAACATTTTTATTACGACTGTAGTTAAGGTCAGGATTTAAAAAAAAAATTGGTCGAAATATATTTCAATATGAAATAACCTCATTAATCACTTTATTTAAATAATTAATTGCAAACAAATCTACCCGAATGAGTATGACACTTTTCCCCAAATGTATCTTCGCCCCTGATACACATATTCTCTCACACACACATACTCTCTCTTTCTGTCTGTCTGTCTGTCTCTCTATATATGTATTTATGTGCATATATATATATATATATATATATGCGTATGTGTGTGTGTCTATGTGTGTGTATATATGTATTTACATATGTATGCATGTGCGTGTGTATGTATCTATGTGTGTAATTATGTGTGTGTGTACGTTCAATAAATAACATTGTAATGTCATGTGTATCTTGTTGCACACACACACGCACACACACACACACACACACACACATACACACACACACACTCAAAGGAGTGATGGACTGGCAGAATCATTAGAACGTCGAACAAAATACCCCACGAAATTTAATTACGCCCCTTTGCTTGTTCTGCATTCAAATCCCGCAGTTCAACTTTGGTTTTCATTATTTCGAGGACAACAAAATAAAGTGTACCAGTCAAATATTGGAGTTGATTTTTGTAAGTAGCAGAATTGTTAGCATGTCGAACAAAATGCTTTACTGCATTTCTTCCGGGTCTTTATATTCTGAGTTCAAATCGCGCCGGAATCAACTGTGCCGTTTACCATTCAATGGACGATAAAATGGAGTACACATCAAGTACTGGGGTTGATAGCATCAACTAACTCCCATCCCTTAAACTTGCTGGTTTTGTATCTGAATAAGAAACAATCAGTTTGGTTACTAAGTCCTACTATTTCCTATACTGGAGGTTTAACTATTATTTCTTGTAGTATTTGCGAATATGTAGAGGCTCATGTTTGTGATACTCTCCGTTTGGACATTAGAAGTAGAGGCGAAGTAAATACTAGCTTCTCTCCGGTTTCGAAACTGATTAGCCATGCTGGCACAGTAGCAGATTATTTCTGACTCTACACCGCTCGGCCAACCGTCGAGTACTAATGACAATGAACTCACATTCTTCCAGTTCTGAGAGTTTTGTACTTTTCCAGTGTACACAACACTTCAGGAAGATAACATGACAAAAAGCTTGTTCATTGTTGTCCAATTTTGGCAAGATAACATTTCTAAAGCAACCCAGAACGAAATTAATGATTTTTTTTTGTTCGTAATTATATTTGCTTAGTTTTATATTCTTTTCTTTGATAGTAAAAAAAAGTGTGTGTGTGTG
>NC_068993.1:33559603-33563465 GCF_001194135.2 Octopus bimaculoides
GTTTTCTATGTCATGTTCTTTCTATGGCTAATGTTTGTACAACCTTAGCTCGTAGTCATCTTTCGCGTTTTATACTACTACATTATTTCAATATGAACTTACCCAGCAATAGCTAACGTGGTGTGTACTTGCCTAGGATCTTCCACCCCTTTTTATGACTCTCTTTCTTTTTTTTTTAACTTTATTTGTTTTGTTATAGCAGAAAGGCATTTAGATTTGACATCAATATTGTTAGTCGAATAGAAAAGAAAGAGGACACCTATTGATTGTCAAGAAAGAGAACTTAGCAAATTCAGAGCAGAAACATAATCGTTTTACAACCGGCTTTTTCGCAATCGTTACGGGAAAATCAATCTGTCAATATCCTTCCTCAACACCCGGAATGCAATATGTCAACTAATATTGGTTTCAAATTTTGGTACAAGGCCAGCAAGTTCGGTAGTGGGAGTAAGTCAATCATATCAACCCCAGTCCACAACCGGTACTTATTTTATTGAACCTGCGAGGATGTAAAGCAAAGTCAACCTTGGCGGCATTTGAACTCAACGAAAAGACGGACGAAATGCCGTTAAGTATCCAACACGGTGTGTTAACCAGCTCGTCGTCTTTATGTCTGAACTAATATTGGTTTCAAATTTTGGCACAAGGCCAGCAAGTTCGGGAGAGACGGAGTAAGTCAATTACATTGATCTCACAGGTTTTTATATTATCAGCCCAGAAAGGATGAAAGGCAAAGTCGACCTCAGAACATAAAGACGGACGAAATACCGCGAAGCATTTTGCCCGGCGTGTTAACCATTTTGCCCGGCGTGTTAACCATTTTGCCCGGCGTGTTAACCATTTTATCAGTTCGCCGCTTTTATGTCTGAACTACTATTGCTTTTTGGAAGAGAAATACAACTTTATGATCGAAGAAGACTTTTAAGGTCCACCACAAAACAGTTAATTAAGATTTGTAGAAATTACATGGATTTTAAAAGTTGAAGGGTTATTGGAAATGCGTGGCACAATTAAACAATATATCTATAACCTTTACTTTATTAGTGATTCGCTAATAAAGGATATATCCCTAATATATCTAACAAAGGACATATATATAATCTTAATTTTATTAGTGACGTGCTAATGAAGGATATGTCACTGATATTTCTAATACAGAATATATTTATAACCTCTTACTTTATTAGTGACATATACTCTACAATGCATAAGCCTCTACATGGTCACTTCATTTGCTAGAAATAGCAGAAAAATCACCTTAAACTCACACCTTACGTTCCTGCTAAAGTCCATGTTAGGTATTGGTGTTAAATTTTTTGGAATGGTTACGGCTGGAGTCTCTTTGATCCTAGATCTGCTCGATTAGTTTTGACCTGTAGTTAAACAAGATCATACTTAGGAAATCTCCATATAAGGTGTTTGACCTACAAGAAATATCATCTGAATTTTCCTCTTTCTCTCTCCCCCACCTCTAGAAATTTTACTGCCATGTGGTCCTGAATACATTTTGCCTGAAAGAAGAGGAGAGAGGTCACTACTGGAAAGTTTTTGATCAGATGACTGTTAAGTCAAAGCTGACCCGGGGCTATACGACAACCAAAACATCAGCAATAATTTTATTTTCCCGCCTTAAAGTCCTACACTCATCGAAACCTGCTAAAATCTGCTTCCTCACAGTTTTAGAACAAATCGGAGTAGACACACATGATAAGGTGGCAAAAAAAGAAACGAAAAAACAAAGCAAAACAGATGAGCTATATAGATAGTGAGGTTAGATCATATGTATTTATTAAATATATGCACATACACTCTGAGATTACATTCTGTAAATTTTTTAACTGTATTTACAATTTATGCGTACATGTACTGTCATAGAATATTACTTAATCAATGAGGTGTCAACAAATGTACTGATAGGCAAGTGATCGGAATTAGACCGTCTTACTCATAGCATTTTTCCTGTGAAGCTATCTTAAGCATTCGCTTTCAGTAGGACTGCGTCGATACTTTTACTTTTCTTAAGCCATCTCGTCTATTCTCAAACCAGATGAGAATAGACGAGTTGTTGTTCGTTCAGTTCTGAAGAGAGAGAGAGAAAGAGATAGATAGATAGATAAATAGATAGATAGATAGATAGATAGATAGAGAGAGAGAGAGAGAGAGAGAGGGAGAGAGATAGAGAGAGAGAGAGAGAGAGAGAGAGAGAGAGAGAGAGAGAGAGAGAGAGAGAGAGAGAGAGAGAGAGAGAGAGAGAGAGAGAGAGAGAGTAAGAGAGAGAGAGAGAGAAGAGGAGCGAAAAACAATGAGATCTTCAAATGTTTTAACCACTTGCGCAAAATACGCAACATGGTTTAGAAGATATATGTTGAGGAAGTGCTTGCTAGTAATATATAGGAACGGAAGGCGGCGAGCAGAATCGTTAGCACGCCGGGGGAAAATACTTAGCGGCATTTCGTCCGTCTTTACGTTCTAAATTCAAATTCCGCCGAGGTCGCATTTGCCATCCATTCTTTCGAGGTCGATAAAATACGTACCAGTTGGGGACTGGGGTCGATCAATCGACTCAGCCCTCCCCCGGAATTGATGACCTTGCGCCAAATTTGAAGCCAATATTATATTCGTGTAAAAGGTGGTGAGCTGGCAGAATCGTTACTACGCCGGACAAAATGCTTAGCGGCATTTCATTCGATTTTACATTCTGAGTTAAAATTCCGCAGAGGCTGACACTACCGTTCATCCGTTCGAGAGTCGATAAAGTAAATACCAGTTGATCACTAGGGTCAATGTAATCGACTTACCTCCTCCCCAAAACTGCTGGTCTGTGCAAAGTTATATATGTGTGAAGGTATGTGTGAAGGTGTGTATTTCTACGTGTAAGCTGTGATCTAGAGTGACACAGCATTGTTTAGGGAGAAATGTTAAATATTGATTTCAAATTTTGGCATAAGCCCAGCAAATTTGGGGAAGGGTTAAGACGATTACATTGACCCCAGTTTTCGTCTGATACTTATCGACCCTGAAAGAATGAAAGACAAAGTCGACTTCGATGGAATTTTAACTCAGAAAGTAAAGATGGACGAATGCCACGAAGCGTTTGCCCGACGTGCTAACGATTCTTTTCTACTCTAGGCGCAAGGCCCGAAATTATTTGGGGAGGGGGCCAGTCGATTAGATCGACCCAGTACGCAACTGGTACTTAATTTATCGATCCCGAAAGGATGAAAGGCGAAGTCGACCTTGGCGGAATTTGAACTCAGAATGTAAAGACAGACGAAATACCGCTAAGCATTTCGCCCGGCGTGCTAACGTTTCTGCCAGCTCGCTGCCTTAGACATGCTAAATATTAATAAGAATTAGGACAAGAATTGAACTCTTACTTAAAAAAATTAATCAACTCTGATAATTGGGGTAGAAACGCACATTATCAGCGTGTCAAGTAAACACGCACACATCTGGCTTCATTGTTACGTATACACACACGTATATGCATGCGTGTTAATATGTGTATACATATGTACGTTTATGTATACATATATGTATCTATGTATGTCTCTCTCTCTCTTTCTCTCTCTCTCTCTCTCTCTCTCTCTCTCTCTCTCTATCTATATATATATATATATATAAAACGTACACTTCACACCGTTACAATTCGAGTATTTAGTTTCTCTTCAAACACTCGAAGAGCAGCATACATACACATACACAAGCATTCGAACGGGCTCTTATATACAGATACAAAGCACAGTATACGTACATAGATGTGTGTGTGTTTGTGTGTGTGTGCATATATATATATATATAAACACATATGAATACGTGCGTGTACATGTATGAAAGTGGATATATATCTTTGTTTATATAT
>NC_068993.1:33563475-33564212 GCF_001194135.2 Octopus bimaculoides
TATACATATATATATATATATATATATATATATATTACCGTAAACAGATATCTATGATTTTCACATGTGCCAATGAAGAATTCAGCCGTATCTTTGCAACTGACTTGAATTTAAATGTTCGACAGATGTGCTTTATAAACCGTCTTGGAGTCTTTTATGATGAATCAGCAGTAGATTGGGTTTTAATCGTAAACAATTTTTAAAATGACCCCTTTGCCATTTAACTTGTAAACCTATTTCATATCACTTATATTTCCTTGTTTGGCATATTACTGAATAACACCCATATATATACATACATATATGCACATATATATACATACATATATATAATTATACGTACATACATATATACATACATATATATACATACATATATACATACACACACACACACACACACACACACACACACATATATAAAAGTATGCATGTGTCTAGTTATATATCCGTTACACACGTATATATATGTTTAAAAATAAGTATGGGGAACACCCTATACATTTGGGTGTTCTAAAGGAAGAAATCCACACATGATTGGGAACAGAGACATGTACATATATACATAGATACATAAATAGATAGATAGATACATACACACACACACGCACACATATATATTTATATACTTGTATAGGTGTTCATGAATGTATGAGTATGTGTACATAGATAGTGTGTATTCATATATATATATATATATATATATATATATATATATATATATATATATACACATA
>NC_068993.1:33564222-33568503 GCF_001194135.2 Octopus bimaculoides
ATATATACACATACATACACACATGTATATAAATATATATAGATATATACGCATACATAGCTATATATATATATATACATACTGCATATACATAAAGAAAAAGGTAGTCTTACAGCTGTTTCAGGGATATAGAAAATGTCTCATCATCAGAGACAATGCGAGAGAGTTAAATAGAAGGAGATTGTAGAGTTCAATATAAGAAGTTATTCTGGAAAGGGAGAGATGTAGGAAGTACAAAGGGAAATATGAGAATATATGCATATATATTTGTGTGTGTATGTGTGTGTGAGAGAGGGATAGAGAGAGAGTGTGTGTGTTTGCGTGTGTTGGATGTTAAAGTTGCCGTTCCATTATCCAAGGAATGTGCCGTGTAGAATGGGTAAAGAGACTTCTTGTCCATGGTATGTAAATTCCGGTTGGAGTTCATATTTTGTTAGGACAAATGGATAGCGTGCAGATATTAATTCCACATGCTGTTCATTCAACATGTACAAATGTAGAGTAAATGAAAATTTGAGAATATACTGGTAGGGGGAAGTAGATGGAGAGAAGGAAATAGATAAGTATGTTAGAAGGAAGTAAAATGGTATTGGTCAAAAGGATTAGGGGAGGAAAGAAGAAAGAAAGAAAGAAAGAAAGAAAGGAGGAACAGAAAAGGAAAAAAGGAGTACTAGCTGGCGGTCAAGATATTGTGATGGGGTGGGGAGAAGAGAGTTACCAGTAGATAAAAGGAATAGGAGGAAGGATAGAAGGAAGAGATAAGAATTTAATGAAGGGATATGTGTCAATATAGATAGATAGATAGATAGGTAGATAGATAGATAGATAGATAGATAGATAGATAGGTAGGTAGATAGATAGATAGATAGATAGATAGATATAGATATAAGACGATACTGACGTGCTGGTCTCTCTCTCCTGTTCCCCACTCTCCCTATTCATAAAGAAATCTCTGTATATATATGTGTGTATGTATGTGCATGTGTGTGCGTGTGTGTTTGTGTGTGTACATATACGTATCACTGAATATATAGATATTCACCATTTTCAACCCATATACTTCTCTATATTAATTGATCTACATTATTGACTTTCTTTCCAGTATTCCACAATTTCACTCACTAAGCCCCTTGTCCCGTATACCCTCAACCCATCTAGTACTACCAGTAGTAGTAGTAGTAGTAGTAGTAGTAGTAGTAGTAGTAGTAGTAGTAGTAGAAGTAGTCGTAGCAGTAGTAGGAGGAGGAGTGTTGCGGGCAACGTTAAACTTACTTTATGACCTGATTCCAATTGCGCTATTTATTACTTCATTAACCGATTTTTCGTAGCGCTTCACACGGTACAATACGAATGAGACATACCTCGTTACATCTACACACACGTGCATATGTATGTGTGTGTGCTTGTATGTGTGTGTGCTTGTATGTGTATATATATATATATATATATATATATATATATATATATATATATGCACATATACGTATGTATGCGTATTTATATCTCTCTCTCTCTTTATATATATATATGATATCTGCATTGTATCAGGTGTACTACATTCCTTCATTCCATTCTATATTTCTTTCCCAAAGGCACTGTTGTCGTAGCTCTAATGAATGCGAATATAACGGAAGTGGAAGTTCAAAATTATGGTTGCCTTGTTTGAAATTCATCTTTACCTCTGTCATTCCAGGTAGCTTAGTAAAATTGTTTTGTATGTTCGTGTATTCCCCAGAGAGTTAGTGTCTTTTCCTTTTTTTTTTCCAGATTCTCAAATTGGGTTATAACCAGAACCAATCGTCACTTTCCACAAAGTCTCTTTGATTATACTCATGAGGAGGGAAATAAAATAGTTAAAGGAATTGGTTCCAATTATTGGTATCAATGAAAATCCTACTCTCTAAGAGCATTGGATTTTCTTTGGTGCCGAGATTAGCGTGTTCAGTAACGAATGATTTGAAAGATGAAGAAAGGAAATTTTGTGATCTTAACGAAGGAAATGCATCTCAATTTCAGCGTTAACTTACTGATCTGCTGGTTGCCATTCTGAGTAACAAGAAAATCTATTTTAAAAAACCAGTATATTGAGAAAACCTGCATACTGACGACTACGGCATTGCCTCTGTCCTTATTTTAGCATCTGGAGTAACATCAAAATGGTAACGTCCAGAAGCAGATGTTTAACAAGAATGAATTTTCAAACGGCTAATAGAACGCTGTTGCTGTTCCGTGACGAATCTGAACATATGACATCATTTCAGAGAAATGTACAGTTGACAAGCATCATACAGACTTGTATAAAGATCCTGTGTTAGAAATCTGGATGAATTTTTCCGCTTTGGGTTTTCTTCATATCCAGTGATACTCTCTTCAGAGGAGACATGCAATTTCTTCGCTAAGTCAAATTTGTTAGAATGCATTATGGAAACTCTGTAGCCAATAATGGAAATTAATGCACCATGGCAGCTAATGACCTGACTCGAAATGGAGAATTAGTGGCATTCAGTAGTTTACAGTTCTTTATTATTGATTATTGGGAACTAATTCACTTTTCGGTAAAGGTTTATGAAGAATATTTAAAAAAAATTTTATCCCTAAGGATAAAAAAAAAAGTAGCAAGAATAACCATGAAAGAACAATTCTATCACGATAATTCTATCAAATACTCAATGCAGGCAATGGCACTCCTAATTCCACATCTTGTCGAAGAATTTGCAGTTGCCGTTAGTACTTCAAAGATTATTCTGCAGTTTGCTTGCAGGCTGTAATTCTATGAATCTTGTACTGCACTGACGATGCTAAAGTTGATTCTATCATCATACAACCAGGAACATCACTCCATGAGTGATGCCGTGGATGTGTATCTCAAAAGAAATTAATCAACAACAGCTCTCTATTTAA
This sequence comes from Octopus bimaculoides, assembly GCF_001194135.2. Lineage (NCBI taxonomy): Eukaryota > Metazoa > Mollusca > Cephalopoda > Octopoda > Octopodidae > Octopus > Octopus bimaculoides. Next base: position 33,567,124 of record NC_068993.1, read on the forward strand.
AGCGGTGTTTCTCAGCCATTTTTTGCCTGGATCACCTTTTTGATTCCTATTTTAATCGGATTGACCTTCATAACTATTCGAAAATTGTTAAAATGTTTTGTGTATTGTAGAAGCAAAATCAATTTATTGCACATAAATTTTAACAATAAAATCTTACATGGAGCCCAAAGGGTCATATGAGCCCCGGTTGAGAACCACTGATATAAGCAATGCAGTTTTGGGAGTAACAAAGAAGGGGCCCTAGTGATGAGAACAAAATCAGTCGCTTTTATCTCTCGGTCATCACAGATTAACAATAAAGCCAGTACCAGCATTCTTTTCGCCTCTCATCCACTCCTCCCTCTCTGCTTCTCTATCCCTCCCCTTCTCTGTGATTATGATGAAGAATTATTTTTTAAAGCTCAATTTACTCAATAGCTGAAAACCTCTTATAAATATAATTCTAACAGAAATAAGCACCAGCACGTTGATAACCCACCAACATTCACTACGTCAAGATGATTGCGCTCTAGGTGAGCCAACGGCACTGTTTTACGAAACTCATTCCTCATCACCGCCACTAAAATTGTAGCATCGACTTCTTGATGAGTCGTTGCGCATTCTCTATAATTAAATATATGATTTAGGTAAAATGAAATTTCACTTCTTCTTCCGTTTCTGCTTACTCTATGTTTCCTCTCATGTACTTTAGCAACCCAACTTATAGTTCCACCGCATTTCACGCTGAAGTTAATTTTCATTAACTTTCTAAGACAGCTTTTACTTCGTGTTGACATATACAGGAATCGTTTCGTTCCTTTGTTCGTTCCTGGACGAGTTATATACCTACCGTTTACGATGTCAACAACCAGTATCTATTGTGCGACTACAGGAGTAACAGGCTTTGGTTCAGCAGCGGCTGATATGGTAAATAGTAGCAAGAACAACTTGATGCCACACCAAGAAACATGGAGTAAATATTCTGTTAGCATTATGTGGTGTACAGGAGATTCAATATATCTATTTATCAAGGCGGCGAGCTGACAGAAACGATAGCACGCCTGACGAAATGCTTCGTCTGTCTTTACGTTTTGAGTTCAAATTCCGCCGCGGTCACCTTTGCCATTCATCCTTTCGAGGTCGATAAATTAAATACCAGTTGCGCACTGAGGTCGATCTGATCAACTGACACCCTCCCCCAAAATTTCGGGCCTTGTCCTTAGAGTAGAAAAGAATATATCTGTTTATTTAATTCACACGCACATACGCGTGCGCATGCGCACACGCACATACGCACGCGCACGCACACATACACACGCACACACTGGCACACACACACAGACACACACACACACACACACACACACACAGAGACACACACACACACACACACACACAGAC
>NC_068993.1:33568831-33569597 GCF_001194135.2 Octopus bimaculoides
ATATATATATATATATATATATATATATATATACACACACACATATGTATATATGCATACATACATATACGTGTGTGTGTATACTTTTCATATTTTAAGATATGTATGCATATATGCATATATTTTGTATATATATGTGTGTGAGTGTACTTTTTCATATACTAAGATATATATGCATATATGTATCTATATTTGTATATGTGGGTGTACACTGTTTCATGCTTTACGATATATATGTATATATAAGATATATATATATATATATATATATATATATATATATATACACACACATCTATATTTGCATATTGTACGTATATATAAAGAAAGAGAGAGAGAGAGTGAGCGAGTGTCAAATAATTACTTATACTCGGCTCTTATGCATATGTTAATCTCTAGGGATTGTTACATAAGTACATAAGCGACCTACAAAAGGATAATCATGAGAAATACAAGTTTCCTTCTAAAAATACATAAATTCGAAATAAAAAGATTTAGGTGGCCTATCAAATTTTTTGCTAAATTATCAAAAATTCTGAATGAAATAGTCCAAAATAAGGCGATTAGTCTTCTAAATTTTCATGAGGAAGTTCCTTCTCGTTTACAAATTAAAACTATATATAGACTGCATATAGACTGACTCTAGAGACATAAATGTATCAAACTGCATTAGGTCTGCACTCTATAAGTTTATTTTACCAACACCCGAATACACGCTTATATACACACACACACACACACACACACACACACACACACACACACA
>NC_068993.1:33570011-33572599 GCF_001194135.2 Octopus bimaculoides
CCTGAAAATTTCAAACAAATTTATTTTAATTTACGGTAGGACCACCTTTGGCAGTAATTACAGCTTAACTTCTACGATGTATGGACTCGTACAAAGTTTGAATTGTTTCCAAAGGAATTTTTGTCCATTCTTCAGCTAGAATAGTCTCCAGTTCTTGTAGTGATGATGGTGGAGGATATCGACTCCTTACTTGTTTTTCTAAAATGCACCATAAATTTTCAATAATAATGAGACCTGGGGACTGTGGTAGCCAGATAAACTGTTCAATTTCACTAGAATGCTCCTCATGCCATTCAGTAACAGCTTTAACTGGGTGAATTGGTGCATTATCATCCTGAAAGATTGCGTTTCCCTCTGGAAACAGTTCCGTAAACATAGGATGAATTTGATCAGATGAAATGCTTAAATAGTCTTGACTATTAATTCTACCCTGAAGGGAAACCATTGGTCCAGCGGATTTCCAAGATACAGCCCCCTCCCCCAGATCATCACAAATTCTCCTCCATGTTCAACAGTTGGAAGAAGGCAGTCTGGGTCAAATGTTTCTTTTGGCTGTCTCCGCATGTATACTCGGCCAGTGGTCGGAAATAAGGTAAAGCATGACTCGTCCGAGAAAATGACATTCTTCCACTGCTCTAGGGACCAATTCTGTAGGATTTTACTCCAGTCTAAACGCTTTGCAACGTTTGTTTTTGAAAGTAGTGGTTTTCTGATTGCAGTCCTCCCGTGAAATCCGGTTTTGTGCAGCTTCCTCCGAACAGTTTTTGTGGAAACTAGGTTCTCGAGGTGGTCATTGAGCTCTGCAGTAATTTTGGGAGTTGTACGTTTGTGGTACTTTCTAACAATTCGCGTAAGAGTCCGACGGTCCCTGTCTGAAAGTTTTGGTTTTCTGCCAGAGTTTTGTTTCAATGAGGAAGTTTTTCCCTCTTTCTCAAAGCTGTCATTACTCTGGAGACAGTGCTTCTTGATACACCAAATATTTCGGCTGTTTTCGTTAGGCTAGCACCTGCCTTACAAGCACAAACAATTTGACCTCTTCGAAATTCTGATAGATCTGTCATTTTAATGAAATTTTTAATTACATTTTACTGATGATATCTGAAAAAAAAAATCAGCAATTTTAGCAAAACATTATGCAACACTAATAATAAATAAAAAAACATAAAAATAAACAAGCTTTTGATGGTTTTATAGATATTTCAAAATTATGATGCTATGATGCTAGGTGTTTCCATTATTTTGTCCAACCCCTGTATATACACACCCGCGCGTGCATACTCACACATGAATATGAATTCATTTTTCTGTTCTTTATATACTTGTTTTAGTGTTTTAGTGTTTAGAATCAAACATTAATAATTAAATACGAATGTGGGTCATGATAATATTAGTGATAAGATTAAATATGTCCTAGAGATAAAGAAAATATTTCTTCGTGCAAGAGTTTAGCAAAGGGTTGAATGACATAAAAATAATCCAGGGCGATAACGTATGCATATATAAACATAACGTAAATAGAATGGCACGTGGAGAGTACATATATTTAAATATACATGTTTTCCACATAATTTCTTTGGAAAAGTTGATGGATCTCTGTTGTTACAATTTGACAGTGGCTGTGGAGTAGAAACTGTCTAGATATGTATTTTTGATTGTAATGTATATTGTTAGAAGCAATGTTATCCAGGCGAGAATAGCGGAACTTAACACTATTTGTGTTCAAGAGTTTTACTTGAGTGCAGGTGAGAGATGAGTCATCCCATCTATATTTGATGGTGGATTAAACCAAATTACGTCCCTTTTTCTGATTCTGCTATGGTTTCTACATGTGTGTGTGTGAGAAATTTTGGGATATTATCTTCTTTTTAAAGCCACTTCTAGCAAAGAAAAATATCATTACAACAGTGGGGCTTCAAATGATATCTTTGTCAACAAATCAGAAACTCTCCTACTTATTCCGGCTGCAAGATTCCTAATTATGACTGGAGGTGGGGTGGATATGTTGTTCGATTGGGGAGTGTGTGTGCTTATGTGCGCGCGTGTGTATGTGTGTGTGTGTGTATCCTTGTTTGGCTTTCTATAGAAGTAGCGGTATGTCTATGGAGTTTACTACTGCTACATTGGAGCTGATGGCCGTTTAAATCAAATTCGTTGCATATTTCTATTGCTTTGCTTTTAAAGCTATCCATTGTCTGGACATTCATGTTACACACACACACACACAAGCTGACGCTCGCGCGCACGCACACACACACGCACACGCACTTCGACAAACAGTTATACAGACATATGTATACAGACGTATGTATGTATATATATATATATGCGCGTATAAGAAGGGATGACCACTAGGTAGACATCCAATATGCTAGAAAGAGGTCATCAACGACCCAACCATAAAGAAAAATCATGTTTTTTCTTTCTTTGTGGTTGGGTTGTTGATGACCTCTTTCTAGCATATTGGATGGCCACCTAGTGGTCATCCCTTCTTATACGCATGTAATACAATTTTTCTGAATTACCAGATTTTCTACATGCTAGACCACTGGTTTTAAATTGAAATTAATATTCAATTTATCACCCTCAGT
>NC_068993.1:33572653-33578875 GCF_001194135.2 Octopus bimaculoides
TAATATATTCAATTGTATATGACAGACGTGTTCCATGGAAGAACTTATAACCTGCTGACGTGCCAATTCCTGAGCTTGATTTCGAATTACGGTTAAAAATATTCAACTTGTTTTAGTCTGCCAATTCCCTCCAGAGAAATCTTTAACCTCGGAACAACTTAGCTCTCCCCTTCGAAAACAGATCTTGTTACTAGGGAAAAGAAACTTTTAATCACACAAACACACGCACAAGTATGCAAGTATGTATATACACATGTATGCATACACACAGACACATGTGTATATACACTAATGCATAACACAAATGCATGTATGTATATACTCACATATATGTATATGTATAGCGGGTTATTAGTATCAATATGCCTAAGCAAAATTTTATTTATGACATACACGCGTGCGCGCGCACACATACACATGTATGCATACACACACACACACACACACACACGCACACACACACACACACACACACACACATATATATATGCATATATATACATACGTTGTAATATATATTCAATTAAATATAACATCAGTTCGTTAGATATAATTTATAGATATAGAATATTAATATTTTGCATGACCATATATTTGCAATACCATAGATTAGGAGATGTATGATATAGTGAAATCAAGTAGATGTATGAGAAACATATTATCCTACCCCCTAGAGAGATATCAGACAGAATTGAAACTGATGGGATTGGAACAAAAAGAAAATAGACAAACTTACAGGAACTGGAAGAAAGAGTTTAATGCTTTGGATGTTCTTTCCTGTAGTTTCGTGTTGAGACGAGCAGAATTACATTCTGTTCGATTGTTGCAATAAGCAAAAATGGTAAATGTATAACTATAAAGGCATTGCGGTGTAGTGGCTTGTAACTGAAAGCTGTAAGGGGTCTGTAATAGTAGATTGTACATACGATTATATTTTATTATTTACGTATCTTCTCTAAATTAGTTTGTTTGTACAAGGGAACGAAAGATGTGTGAGCTGTATAACTCAAATGATACAGACTAGTTTCCGTAGGATATTGTTTTTGGAGTCAGAAGTCATTAGTGTAAATAAATCAGTTTTCTGATTCTTTGGCTGGTCATTAGTATAGATGTTATATAATCGTGGGTCCAGCACACAAACTTTTTGCAAGTCATTTTGTTTTAATCACCAGTGAGTTTCCTTGTTGTTCAAGACAGCAAAAATGCACCTTTCTTTCATGAGGGCCCTATTGCGACTTCCAAGGCCTATTTTTCTGTCGGAGGGAATGTCCTGCTGTATATGAGGTAGACAGATCAACAAAAATGGCTCCTGAAAACTTTTTTTCTGAAACCTATCCTATATTGCATGATATTCAGAAGCTGACTTGTAAATTTGTGAGGTCGTAATCAACAACGTGGGAAAATCTGTTAAGGATCATGTACTTAAAAAGTTTATACGGATGGTATATCAGAAAGATTGGATGGAAGTTCTTTGCCATATGCTGGATCTTTATCCAGTTTGAAGAGAAAATAATCTTCGTTTTCCACCAGATCTTTGGAGTACTTCTTGTCATTATGCACTTCTTCATCAGCTCAAGAATCTATTTTCGCATCGAAGGTCCAAAGTACTTGATCTCCTCTGTGAAAATGTTATGCAGATTAAGACCGGCTTTACCGGTCTTAATCGTGTTGATGCTTATACTGGGCTCTTCGATGGTAAACTGTTAAGTCAATTCAGAGGTTAGGGAGTGATTTACTCGACCTACTTTTGGCCATGGCTATTTAATGGTGCATTTCCCATAGAGCAGCAGGTGTGAAATGGTTGCTGGTGATAGTATACTATTACTGGGTAGGGTTCGATGGATTAATGCTGATTTTCGGATGAGGTTTTACACCTTTTAGTTGCTTTTTTCTGTATCTGTTGTCTCAACCAGATTATGTCACTTCTGCTGTAGGTGTTGGGTCTCTTGCCTACTTCATTGGTACTTTCAGCCAAGTGATCAGATTCATAGAGCAGTTAGTATTTCTCCTACAGTTTGGTAATTTGAGCATCAAGACCCGGGATGTATTGAATGTAGCTGCATCTTGAGATACTCTTGAGCACTGCTTGGTGCACATATTTGTGGAATTACCACAATTCTTGACAAACTTCCTTTTTAGAGATGGACGACTCTTTAGAACTGGACAATTTCGTTTCTAGAGACGAACAACTTCCTTTCTAGAGATAGACAATGTTCCTTTCAAGATCTTGAAAGCCAAACCATTTCACTTTCCTCAAGTTGAATTTTCTTCGGAAAGGAAAAGTAATTGAAAATGGTTGCCGCATTGACTGTAATGCTAATGGGACGATATTGGGTCTTAGCAGTGAGTCCAAAAATAGATTCTTGTTTAATCTATTGATCTTGTGGATTACAAACACGATTCCATGGTTGTACCCTACTTCACATTATACACCGCTGAAGGACTTCGATTGTTTGGAATCATAAACCAGACGCAGATGGCTGTTTTCAACCCATGATTGTACTGCATATCTTTTAGTGTTGTTATTGGCCTACCCCCATTGCATGCTGTGACTACTGATATCTTCAATCACAATCCTTCAGTTATTCAAATGATGGTATTTCAGACATGTCTAGGGGCGTGGAAGGCCGTTTGTAAACTGAGGTGATGGTAACTCCTCGGGGTCCAATGACTTCATAGTTATTTTTCTCTCTTTGATGTTGGTTCGATGATTTCCTAATGTTTTGCTGGGATAATGCTTCCACATTTTTCGTGTATTCTGTCCGTGGGTGGGGGCCATATTTGAGCGAGAGATTTTGGTCCATGGTGGGTTTCTTGTGGACAGAAAATATCTCAGTGATTATCTTTGTATAATCTTGCAACAAGTTCCTGGCAACGAGATAACTTTTCAACATTCCGAGATATAATAATTAGTGCCCGACATAAAGGCAGAAGTTACCTCTATTCTTGCTCCAAGTTGCGGCATCTGTTGAGCTTCTAATATTACTTTAGTAATATTTAGCATTACTGGGCAGGGATAGCGCCGTAAACATGAGACCCCTAGATTTAGTTACACAGTTACACACACACACACACATATATTAACACCTACCTACCTACCTACCTACCTACCTACCTACCTACCTACCTATCAGTACACACAGACACACACACACAGACTCACACATACATACGCACCTACCTATATAAATTTCCTTTGTAACATTTGCTTTCTATCAAGCTGGTTACCTGATCACTCTCTTAATGACATTGACATTGTTATAATATACTATCGTAGCGTCTTTACTGTTTGCTGTTTTGGTGGTAACTACTGTTAATTATGAACTCAACCTTTTGATTGATAAGCATTACGATATGTATATATATATATATATATATGTGTGTGTGTGTGTGTATGTAAATGTATATATATGTATATATGTATGTATGCACCATATGTTACATATATATGTATATGTATACACATACACACATGCACATATATATGTATATGATGGATTCTCTCGTCGGTTTCGACGTATCAGGCTCCGACAACGTGTTCTCTCTTTGTCAGTCATAATGCTTATGTCGAATGTGGCATTTAAGTGCTGCCAATGTTTTGCAAAGGAAGCCACAGATGTTGCAAGTATGATGATTCCAGATCAGTGCAGGTGGAATATTTGCAGCCGCTTTTCTCTTTTGCCATGCACACCAACACCTGTTAATGGTAGTTGCAACAAAGTTTTTAATACTATTTTGACACAACGATTTCCATTTTGTTCGTTCCAAGGCTGTTCTCTCAAAGGTGTTGTGATCTATCTTGATCTCTGAGAGGTTACTCTTCAGTTTGTCCTTATACCTGAGCCGTGCCCGACCAACATTCTTGTTCCCTCTCTCAAGCTTCTCTACATGAGAACTTTGGGTATTCTTTCGTCACTGCTGGACAAAAATCTTAAGATCAGTGAAAAGATTGCCGAAATTATCTCCTTGCAGACCGATATATTCGACTATTTTTCATTACAGATTCATAATTGGAAAATAGAAAAGGATAAATGAACACTTAAAAAAATGTTTAACATTTTATGCAGGAAATATGCATTGTATGAAAATGAACATTATTTTGCCTTGTCAAAAATTTAAGACCACGACAAAAAAAAGTTTAAATTTGGTATAAACTATAAAAATCTATCTCTGTCAACAACTGCCGGTCACTTCCTGTCTGTTTCACAACAACAACAACAAAAACAATGGGCAAAGCTACAATGTCGACTGATTCTGAACGTGTTAGAATTGTAAAACTCCAAAGCAAGATCTTTCTCAACGCGCCATCTCCAGTGAAATTGGTCGCAATATAACTGCTATTCCGAACTTCTTAAAAGACACTGAGTCATATGAATCGCAAAAATCGACTGGCCGGCCAAAGAAAATGTCACTAGTATTGAGTAGGAGGGTTCGATGGGAAGTTAGGAAAGTCACTAGTCGATCACCAAGCCAGATTAAGGCACTTACGGATGCGGAATGCAGCTCAAGGACGATAAGATGACATTTGAGAGAAAGAGAGAGAGAGAGAGAGAGAGAGAGAGAGAGAGAGAGAGAGAGAGAAAGGCTTTAAAAATCTTAAACGTCTTCAGAGACTACGTCTTCATCTACACCACAAAACTACTCGTTTAGAATTTGCTCAGAATCACCAGACCCGGGACGTTCACAACTGGAAGAACTGGTTTTATTCTCAGAAAAGAAGAAATTCAACCTTGATAGTCCTGATGGTTTACAACGATATTGGCATGCAAAAGATATTCTACTGGAGACTTTTTCAACGAGGCAGAGTGGTGGAGGTTCTATCATGGTGTTGGTGTCTTGTCGTACAGAGGGACTATTGAACTTCAGGTTGTGCAGGAACGTCAAACAGCAGCTGACTATGTTGGTATGTTAGAGTGGCCATCACTCCTGACCGAAGGCCCTCGTTTGTGTGGAGAAGGCTGGATTTATCAACAGGATAATGTTACAGTCCATAATGCTCGCAGGCCAAAGGATTTCTTCAGAACAAATAGTGTTCATCTTTTGAATCAACCCCCGACCATGTTCTCCTGACCTAAAGCCCTTCGAAAATCTTTGGAGATGGATGACAAGAGATGTTTACAGAAATGGAACACAATTTGAGAATGTGGCTGTTCTTCGCCAGGCAATCTTCATTTCGTGGCTTAACGTTCCAGATAATCGCCTGAAAACGTTTGTGTCGAGTATGTCACAGCGAATGTTTGAAGTTATTCGCAGGAATGGTGGAGCTACTAACTACGGATCCCCCTTGTTTACTATTTATTAATTGTTTTTGTTTGCTGTTCGTCATGATTTAAACTTTTGACTAGACAAAATATTGTTAGTTTTCATACTATACCTTAAATATTAAACATTTCTTTAGGTTTCAAATATATTTTTCTGTTTGCCAATAATGAATCTCTAATGAAAAATAGTCGATTATATCGGTCAGCAAGATGTTCATTTCGGCAGCTTTTTGACTGGTCTTAAGATTTTGTCAAGCAGTGTTCTTTCTCTCTCTCTCTCTCTCTCTCTCTCTCTCTCTCTCTCTCTCTCTCTCTCTCTCTCTCTCTCACACACACACACCATAATTGTTCGAACCCTTATTCGTTCATTCCACTGTTCGTTCTTTCGTTCCCCCTCGCTCACATTTCCTCGCCTTCTCTTCTTGCTCACTTTCCATCCCTATTTCACTCCACTGTGTCCCTGTCATTCTTTCTCGCCCCTTCTTAATTCTTTTGTCCCTCTGCCTCTACATCTCTCTCTTCTCTTCCCACGTGTCCGGTGTGCGACCAACTACGATCTTTCTTTCTTGGCCGGTCGTTGTGCGTGCAGCATCGTTATCCCTCCCTGTGCTTGTGAAATCTTATATCCCTGCCGTAAGTCATTATTTCCACACACGCCAGCTTAATTTAATTCGTCCTTAGTCGAAAGACATCTGTTGTTATGTCCTGTTATTTTTATTGTATTTGTGTAACATTGTTCGTTTTTTTCCCGTCCTTCTTTTTGTATACATTCGCTGCTTTCTTCCAAGGAATCTAATGCTCTTAGCTTAGTTTTTCCTAGGGGCTGGCCAGATTGGAGCGATATCGAGAATAAGCAGCCGAAATTGCAAGGATAATCTGGATCTCGACAGAGGAAAGAAAACTGCGAATGACCTGTCCTTGTTTTCTTTGTATCGTCTATCTGGATGTTTTGTCCCTTTCT